>NW_013524647.1:256274-333397 GCF_000250985.1 Nematocida parisii ERTm1 | reverse complement strand
CGGTTGTGTTTGCTGGCTGGCACTTGCCCAGGCTGTGAAATGCATAGTTTGACGAAACAATGTCATCTGGCATACTATTGCCTTTTCTGGTTTCATTGAAGAAGACTAGAGCCGGGAAGTATGTGATGTCACTCATTGCATCTGTGCACATGGCAATCTCATTCATCTCGTTTATGAAGAATAGAAGGCTGCTTAGAGCACTCTGCTGCTCAGTAATAGCAGACTCCTCAGACTGCTTATCTGACTCTACTGTGCTCTGTATACTGCCACTAACAGCTTGACTCACTGTGTTTTCATGCACTAGCACAGGGCCATTCACTGGCACAGTGGCTGGCGTGTGTTCAGTGGTTGGGTAGTCCTTTGAAGATTCGCATACCATAATGGCAGTGATTACAGCTTGGTCAGTTGCGGCAGCTGACTCTTCTACAGAAATGCTCTCTAGTGTGGGCACAGGTACTTCTACCAGACTTTTTTTGTTTTCTAACAATGGCACTTCTGTAGTGACAGGCGCTTCCAGCAATAGTATGGGAGCAGCCTGCTCCTCTTGTACAAGTGGCATGGCAGGCTCGCTATCCTCACTGTCTTTGTGTTTCCTATTGTCTTTGAGTGCTATTACTTCCGAAGAGGATGGCAGTGTTTTGGTGTTCCTTTTTTTAGGCGGGACTTCTTCTGCAGTGTGTGCGTCTTTAGGCGCATCTGCTACAGCCTTTCTCTTGGACGTGCCAAAAAAGAATCTTTTTACTTTTCCGTACAAAGAAGTCTTCTCTGATTTAGTCTTCTGATGCTCTTTTTTCTTCTGCATTTGCGTGCAAACATCAACAAACCCTAATATACACGTGATTTGTGATAAACAAATAAAAGACCTGGTCTAAGACCCTTCTATATTAAAAATCCAATATCCCGGTTCAAAATAATCATAATAATACTATTTAGTTGTGATGTACCTACTACACTTAAATACAAGTAATGTATTCAGTATAGGGTATCTATAGTATATTTGAGTGTTTCTGCTGTATTGTGTTATATTTTATATGTGGTTGTTTAATTTGTGTGGTTTAATATATTTTTGTATTTTCTGTATTAATATTATTATGTTAAGCAGTAAATTTCTGACTAGTTTTATAAAAGTGTACTTTATTGTAAAATTTAAATTATCTTCAGTGGATGCTTGTATAAAAATAAAGAAATAGAAATTACTGTAAAAACAATACAGATGAATTAGACCAAGAATAATAACAGAAACACTTGAAGACATAAATAAACTGGTGATAGAAGAATTTAACTACACCAATCAGATATTAAAAGGCTGGGCAGCCAATTCAAGTTACACACCGGTTATATTTAAGAAAAACTATCCATTTTATATTATCTCTTTTATTGTTATGCTATCCATAATAGTTGGCATATTGGATGGGATGCAACCACTGCTGGCTAGTATAAAGTAAAAAGTCTTATTGAGTGCTCGGGTTATATCTGTATAGCATACCCGGAAATCATCAACTCTTTCTTTTAAGTCACTCTAGATATATTATATAGCTTAGTACACAGACGTATGAAGCGTATATGTACTTAGTATATAACACAGCCTCCTTATTCATATTAATCTTCATCTGAATTATCAGAATCATCATCCGTTTCTTTATCTGAATCTTCATATGAATTATCTGAATCATCATATGAATCATCATATAAATTATCTGAATCTTCATCTGCTTCTTCATCAGAATCATCATATAAATTATCTGCTTCTTTATCTGAATCTTTATCTGCTTCTTTATTTGCTTCTTTATCTGAATCTTTATCTGAATCTTTATTTGCTTCTTTATCTGAATCTTTATCTGCTTCTTTATCTGAATCAACATCATAATCTAAATTTGGCATCTCAAATCTAGTACCAGGTTTTAATTTTGAATAAACTTTTTTATCCATTATTATATTATCATTAAAGCACTCAACCCCCCAATCAGAAGCAATAGCACAAAATACTTTATCTATTGCGCTTGTTTTGAAATTTATCATACTTCCTACAATATTAATAATAACATTTCTACCAATGAAATAGTTATTTTTATCACTATTATTATAATCAAATGACGAGATACATTTTACTATCTGCTTTTTATCGGATGTATATATAATTCTTCCGCATGAAAATAGATAATATAGATCGAATTGTTTAAGCTTAAGTAGAGCATAATTAAAAGATATAGTAGAGTATAGCGGTTCCTTTCTATATAGCATACTATTTAATTTATCCACTTTGTGCATAATGAAACTAAAAATTTCATTTAAATCGGCGCCAGTAGGATGAAATTCGATTTTATTTGCTATATTACACATAGAATCAATATACTTGTTTATCACATAATCGCCGTTATATGACATGCCCACATATTCAGCAGTTGTTTTATCAAAATTAAAATTGATAGTTAATTTTCTCACAATTGAAGGAGTAGTGGAGATGCTTATATGCAATTTCCCAAATATATCAGATTCATGGTTTTCAAGTGTGCCTATTCTAAGATCTGTGTCTGCCGATACTTTCATTTCTTTATTGAATGAAAGCAAGGCCAATATTTTATTAACTAAATTATTAGTATCCGCCGTCAGTTTTGAGCTTAAGTTTTTTTCTTCTCTTACTTTTTTAATAAGCTCATTTAGTTCTTCCTTTATGACTTCAAACATATTAGTTATGTCTAAAATAATAGAAAGCATGCTTAGCAAGCCTCCATTACAATACTGGGGTTTAAGGCTAGAATTTGATGAATTCTTATGTGTCAAATCATTAATTAACTTATACCAGTCATAGTGAACACTTAAATCTTCTGTGTCAAATAGGTCTCTGTACTTAGTAAAGAACTGCTTTAATTCTACGGGAGAACTTTCAATTCTTTTAAGAGTGTACTCCATATCTGTGCTGTTATAGAAGCAGCAGCAAAGTAGAGTAAGTATGCTAGTTTCTGTCCCAATAGTAAGCTTTTCTAAACCAGAAAGATATTCTAGGTTAGTAGGAGAGAAATGCATGGATGGGTTGGATGTATTCATAGAACTAGAAGCCATGCCAGTTAGGGACAATTCATTATTTTTGTAGCAAGTACGTAAAATATCTGGCATGGATAGTTCTCTATGAAAGGGAATAAACACATATTTACTCACATAATTATTAGCACTTTCTATATTTTCAATTTTTTCTGCTTCTATATCTAAAAATTCTTCATTTATAGGACAGAATATATCTTTAAAAACAGTTATAGCGAGCCTGTCTGCAGAATTTAACTTTAAATGTTTTTGGTTTTCTATTGCTTCAACATGTTCTTTTAGTATATTAAATGTTTCTATATGGTATGCTTTTACATCTTCATTACTGGATATATACTCAAATATATATATTTGTATAAGTAATTTAGCCATACGCACAGCATATTTAGTATTGAAATCAGTAGTAGGATCGAATCTATTTTCTAATTCTTTATATTTAGCTTCTTTATAGAAATCAACTATATTTTCAGTTTGCGTGTAATAATATTTATCATCTAGCAAGCATGGTTCATTTTCATGCATTTTATTTTTGTAAATTCTATTTCCTAGCTTTAATTCAGTACTAAAGTAATTCTCAGTGCTATATCTAGATGTTTTAAGAACAAGCACGTCATGTTTAGCTTCATTTGTTTTTATTTCTAAAGAAACATCTACCCCCATAGAAAGTAAAAACAAATGAAGCAAGCAGTCTCAGTCTGTCTTTTTTCTCTGAAATATTATTAAGAAAAGCTAAAAATGAATATTTTTCTTCTGAATAAATTGTTGCTCTTCCATCCACTGTAGGAAGCATGTCAATTAAACACCTACAACATTTCAAAGATATATTTGAAGAGAGAGATTGGTTATTGTCTAAACTACGAATGCCATTCTTATCAGATGTTTTTTTGCATTTATAGATATTACCGCCAGATTCACTAGTTGCAACTTCCATTTTATATTTTACATCTATTTCACAACCAAACTCGCTTAGATTATAGATAAATCCAAGCTTACCATTGATATATAAGTTTGTAGGATGCTTAGAGCTATGTGGAGATACCATTCTATCCACATCTTTATATGAACCAACAACAATTTTTTTAAATTCTTTTACATCTTTCCATACCATTCTTGCTTTTATATTTGTTATGTATAATAGCACTATACAGTATCTAAAGTACATATAATTTTTATTTTTGAGTTATATTTATACTTTAAATTTTTGATTTAATTAAACAGCTATTCGGGTTAAATATAATCATATGTCATATTTAAGAAATATAAAATTATATTTATATTACAGGGGCTATCTCTGAGATATTCGGGTTATAAGTAGTTAATAGATGATAAAATAGGGTGAAAAAAATATACACAATTGTATAATAATAAAAATAAAGGAGTAAAATGAGCAGCCCAAGATTCTAAGAGGCAAATAGAGACAAAACAATACTAGTTTATGCTGTATGGCAAGACTAGTACAAATATAGTAATATGAGTTATCTGAATGATTACATAAACAAGTTAATATGAATTAAATTGAACATGCGGTATATAAAGGCATATTCAAATCCAATAAACATTAAAGTGTCTTAATGTTCCTTTTAAAGAATCAACCAATGGCTTATATTATATGATGAACCATGCCTAGTGTGGGTACCACACACATATCTATGCGAAGTCATCTAGTGCTATAATATGTAAATGTTTAAAATTTTATATGGCAAGAATAATAAAAAAAGCTGAAGCTAAGTCTGAATTTGGTATACTTCTTATTAATTACATTCTGCTGGGATTAAAATAATTCCTTAAAATATAGAAATCCTAAAATTATTTCTTTTATTGTTATGCTATCCATAATAGTTGGCATATTGGATGGGATGCAACCACTACTGGCTAGTATAAAGTAAAAAGTCTTATTGAGTGTTTTTCTGATTATATCTGTATAGCATGGCCGGAAATCACTAACTCTTTCTTTTAAGTCACTCTAGATATATTATATAGCTTAGTACACAGACATATGAAATGTATATATACTTAGTATATAACACAGCCTCCTTATTCATATTAATCTTCATCTGAGTTATCTGAATCATCATCCGCTTCTTTATATGAATCTTCATCTGAATTATCTGAATTATCTAAATCTTTATCTGAATAACCCGAATTATCTGAATCTTCATCCGCTTCTTTATATGAATCTTCATCTGAATTATCTGAATCTTCATCTAAATCTAATTCTGGCATCACAAATATAGTACCAGCTATTAATTTCGAATAAATATCTTCATTCATTATTATATTGTCATTAAAGGAGTCAATTCCCAAATCAGCAGCAATAGCACAAATGAATTTATCTATTGCGCTTTCTTTGAAATTTAGCATACTTCCTATAACACTAATAATAATATTTCGATAAAACAAATGTTTCAGTGGCTCCTCAATATATTTAATTGCCGAGATAGACTTTATTAAATGCATTTTGTCAGGTGTATATATAATTCTTCCATATGAAAATGCTTCGCATTGATCTGGCATAATATTCCGCTTTTGGGCTGAATTTAAATATTGAACATAGCACGGTTTTGTATTTTTATCCACTATATTATAAATTGCACCTGTTATGTAGTTAGCGTATTTTACAATTGTTTTGCCAATTCTAGTGATGTTTTTTTGGTCGTAAGAAATACCTATATCAACTATTTTCTTTATACTAGATTTTAGAGAAGAATCATTCTCAGTTTTATTCATACACTCATATACATCATCATACGTAGAAGTTACTTTATCAAGGCTAAACTCCATAGTCAGTATTCTTACAATTTTAGAATCGCCAGAGATTATTAAAGACAGTTTTCCAAATGCATCAAATTCACAGTCTTTAGCTTTATCTATTTTAAGGCAAGAATCTGATGTTACTTTCATTTGTTTATTATATGAAAGTCCATTCAGTATTTTTTCAACTAAATCACAAATACTCATCGTTATACATGGGTCAGATATCTTTCGTTTTCTTACTTTGTCAATAAGCTCATCTAATTCTACCATTATGTTATTAGGCCCATTAGTTATATCTAAAATAATAGAAAGCATACTTAGCAAACCCCCATTATAATACTGGGTTTTACTGCGTTCGCAAAATTCATCCCCGACTTTCATATAATTAATTATCCTATGCCAGTCGTAATGAACACTTAAATCTTCTGTGTCAAATAGGTCTCTGTACTTAGTGAAAAACAATTTTAATTCGTTAGGAGGATATTTAATTGTTTTAAGAGTGTACTCCATTCCTTGGCTGTCATAGAAACAACAGCAGAGCAGAGTAAGTATGCCAATTTCGGTCCCAATAGTAAGCGATTTTAATTGAAAAGGGGTGTCTTCACTGGAATAGAAGCTGTTGGTGAGAGCATTAGTTATACAGTTAGAGTTAGAAGCCATGCCAATTAATAATAATTCATTGATTTTTTCGCAAGTGTGTAAAATATCTGGCATAGATGGTTCTCTATGAAAGGGAACAAACACACAGTTACTCAGATTCTTATGGATTTCAGTTATATTTTTCATAGTTTTCGCTTCTTCATCTAGCGCTTTCTTATTTATAGGGCAGAAAAGACTGTTAAAAACATTTATAGCAAATTCTCCTATATCATTAGACTCTTCTTTTTCTACTGCATCAACGTGTTCTTTTAGTATATTAAATGTTTCTATAAGATACGCTTTCATGTCTTTTTTAGTGGATATATACTCGAATATATACATTTGTATAAGTAATTGGGCCTTGTTTATATAATCATCTTCATGCTGATTGATTTTATCTTTACTGCAATTAGACAAATTTTTTAATATTCTATCTTTAACTTCTTTATAAAAATTAACTATATCTTTAGTTTGTTTCTGGTAATACTTATTACGTATACGACGTCTAAAATTTTTATCAGATACAGATAGTTTTTTTTCATCTAAATCTGGGTAACATTTGCTCTCTAGTCTCAATTCATCGGTAAAGTAATTCTTAGTGCTATTTTTAGATGTTTTAAGAACAAGCATATCCTCTTTAAGGTCATTCCTTTTTATTTCCAAAGAAATATCTATCCCTTCAGAAAGTAGAAATAAAGAAGCAAGCAAGCCAAACTTGTTATTGTTCGATGGGATCTCATCAATAAAACTAAAAAATGAATTTTTTTCTTTTGAATAAATTATTGCTCTTCCATCTACTATAGGAAACATGTCAATTAAACACCTATGTAAATTTAAATGCATAATCGATAAGTATCGATTGCTATGTTTTAAACGATGAACCCCATTCTTATCAGATGTTTTACGGCATTTATAACTATTACCGCCAAATGCATTACATTTAATTTCCAATTTCAATTTTCTATCTATTTCATAAGAAAACATGCTTAGGTTATGTATTAATCCAAGCCTATTATTAACATATAAGATTGCCGGGTGTAATGACACAAGTGAAGATACCATTCTTTCGTTGCCCCTATATAAACCTATACAAGTTGATTTAAATTCTTTTACATCTTCCCATACCATTCTTGCTTTTATACATATTATATAGAATAGCACAAGTATGTGTCTAATAAAGTACATTTATTTTTTATTTTTTTGAGTTATATTTATATTTATAAAATAAATCAATATTAGATTAAATATAATCATATGATACATTTATATTAGAAGGAATATAAAATTATATTTATATTACAGGGGTTATCTCTGAGATATTAAATATAAGTGCTTAATAGATGTCAGAATAGGCCAAGAAATAGATAAAAAGCATATGACAATAAGAATAAAGGGAGTAAAATAGATTTATATGTGCAAATAAAGGCAAAAGTAATACTAGTTTATTTTTAAAAACAATATCATACAGATTACTAAAAAGAATATAGTATACGCATAGCTGTACGGGATAGGAATATACATAAGAAAGAATACCAAGATGAATCTGAAAAACCAGACGATATAAATATATCAAATGGCTTTAAATGTGCATATAAACATAATCTAAGTGATATGTTGGTGAATATATCATTAGGGTATGTAAGATCTAAATTGTTTTGTATTTTAATAAATCATATTTATGTAATTATTTAATTATTTATTCTTTATAATAAATTATTCTAATTTTAAATAAACCTATTCATATTTTATTCTTAATGTAAAGAAAATTTACATTTCTTAAATAAAAAATAGAAAATATTAGAAATAAATAAATTTACTTCATTAGGGTATAATACAAACATACCACAAAAAATTAATAGAAGAGCAAATATTACCATAATAACTAGGAAAGTTCTGGCAAACCTACCCTTTATATTTAAGTATCTATTGCCATTTCGAGTTTTCTGATAATTATTCTCTTCTGATGTAATAATTACTTTAGTGCTAATGGGTCTATTAGCAATAACTGATATTTTATCGATTATACTACTTGTATGTTTTAGAACCAAGTTATTCTTAAAAGTATCAAATGTAAAATTTGGACTTTTCCAGATAGAATTAATATTAAATTGTACTCTTGCATCATAGATAACTAATGATTTCATGCCTTTAAAAATATCCAATGATCTTTGAAAGTTGTTCACTTCTTTGTGTATATAAGATAGAATATGGTCTGTTTCGGTTTTTATGCACATTTGCCATATTGGAAAGTATAATAAATAATACAGAGAAGAAAAGTATTTGTTATTATGCTTGCTACTACTTTCAACAAAAATTGAATCGTATGCTATATTTATAAGCCAATGTATATCATTAGTATCTACTCTTGTAAGTAGATGTAACGAATAAATATCACCATTATTTAGTCCAAGTTCAATTATATTTGATTTTTCCTCTCCGTTCTCATTTATTGTAATAAGACTGTCTCCATGCTTTAATATTACTTCTAATGCTCTTTGTATTCTTGGAATATCTATAGAATGAACTATTTCAAAGAGATTCGCTAGTGCATCACTAGATAGTATAACATCTGGTAACACATATATATTATGCAGAGCACATAATTTATTAATGGTATGACAGAAGAAGTTCTGTCTTTTTTTATAGACCTGCGCTGCAACCAAATGATTATTATTCATTATATCGTAGTATGCGTGTTTCTTTTTATAATCAGATAAATGGTTATTCGGGTCTATAATTGTGTTCATAATTATTTTTGTATTTTTTATAGACTTATTAACTATGGCTATAATGCAGTTTTCATCATAAGGACTATTTTCATTAACAGAGTTCAATATTTGCAAAACAAGTGAATTATACGCTAGATTGTTTAGTGGTGCATATTTTGTTTCAAATAATGGTTCTTGTTTGTTCATGTCGGATAGTATACGGATTAATATATCTTTAAGCCCTGGAATAACCTTGCCTGTGCTACTAAATAATTCTGTCTGTAGTTTAATTCTTAGCTTGTCTTCACTATAGCTCATTATAAAAATTAGTTTTTGTGATTATGCAAAATAGAAGAATTAAAATATTTTTACACGTTCAAGGCCCCTCAAACTTTACTGTTTTAAAAAAAATATTTTTACAAATTAATCAAATAGGCACTTATTGAATGTATTTACAGATTATTTAGATTGTATAGTGCCAATCAAGCAGATATACAGACCAATTGCAGCACATTTTAGATTAATACATTTAGAATGTACTTTAGTATTTATGTTGTATAAGAGAGATATAATGCGAACTATATAGTAAAAAGTGTGTTTGTTTAAAATAGCATAATTAAGAAGTATTCTTTATCCATTACAATCGTATTTCAAAAGAAGCCCAATGTGAAATATATGATATTTATTAAATAAGTTAAGTGTTTTAAGTACTGTTTTACACAGAAGATTTCTTTCGGGATTTGTGTTTTACAAATGGGTCTTTTTTATTGGACTTCCAGTAAATACTAATTAACCAGAAAAGCAACAAAATAGGACACAGAACAATACAGACGTCAATGAACACGCTGTAATACACAAAATCACTAGTAACAAATGGAGTACTTTCTCCGGCTGTTAGCAGCATAGGAAGATGGATGGACAGCTTGTTTGTTAAGTATTCTCTCATCTCAGAGACAGAAACTCTCGTGCTTTGCATTAAAACCGCAAGATATCCTGCCATGTAAGCGGCAGATAGACTTGTTCCTTCCCGAATTCTATACTTAACAGCAGGAGACATTTCTGACACTTCCCCAACTGTTGCAGACCCTGGGGCATATGTGTCAACACATTCTCCTGTGTTGGACCATACTTCTGGGTAGAGTGTGTCAGACATACTTCCCACAGTGATTGTATATTTAGACCTAGATGGGCTATAGTTACATGCTGACTCAGCACTGTTCCCTGCAGCAACAACTACAGGGATATTTGCATCATAGAACATTTTCAATGACTTGTCTAATATAGCCGACTTCTCGCCAGTAAATGGGAGTAAAATGATTTTCTTGTTTTCTTTAACGGATATTCCATCTAACACATAAAGAATATCAGAAAGGTCGGCAACACCGAATTTAAACACGGGGTGTAAAACAATTCTAGCTTCTTTTGCTAGCCCTGTTGTTATGCCAGCAGCAGCTGTCATTATAGATGTAGGATGGCTGCTCGGCGGGTGCTGTGCATATTTTCGAACTATTTTCACCCGGCCTGACACTTCTTTATGAACCACCCCAATGTCAGCATCAAGTATCTCTATCTGCATGCCTTTTCCAGTATAGTTACTCTGTAGAGGAAAATACTTATTTCTGTACCAGCGAAATAAACTGGATTTTTTTATAAGATACCCATTTCGGATATATCGATTAATGAAGGAATCCAGCCATTTCACATTAAATAGGCGCTGCTGGCTGTTGATTACAGTATAAAAATTATCAGGTAAGTCTGTTTGTTTATACGCTAGAGAGTACTGTGTGTTTCTCTCCAAGTTCAGCTTTACTGTATTAATTTCTGATAATGTTTCATCAATTGCCTCTTCCGATAAATTACAGACAGAGAATCCTTCAATAGTATTTTTATATACGTATTGTAAGTATCCATTTCTCTTTTCTATGCTTTCTTTAAGCTGTTTCTCTTGGTCTGCGCTTAAATGATGGATTATTTCTAAAACAACGCAGTTTCTAGAATCATTCGGCAGTTTACTGTTCCTCTTCTCTGTTTCTTCCACCGTTCTCTTGTTTTTTCGGCTCTCTTCCAACTCCCGCAGTTTTTTAAGCATTTCCTCTTATTCTGGGCAGCTTTGGTAGTATTGTCCAGATAAGTACTGCTCTGCATGCTAGATACTCTGTCTTTGTCTCCATATTTGTACTGGCTACTATCCACTTCAACTGATTCCTTATTCACAGGAATCGCTGCAGAAATAGTTTTACGGCCCTCAGAGGAAATAGACTCAATTCTGTCTATGCCGTGGTTATTTAATCTAATTGTAATGTTATCACTGAACACTCGAAAGGCCCGTGCCCTCAGTGCCAATACAAGAATATTCCAGGGTGCGCGCATAAAAGATGACAATACTAGTGTTTTAAAGGATAAAATAGTTTTATTGGGTCATTTCTTTGATTTGTTTCTCTTCAGCAGTCAAGAAATTTTTGAGAATTCTTTTCTCTACGCACACACCGCATACAGTTCCTCCGTATGCTCTGTTAATGGTTCTTTGAGACTTTGGAAGTCTTGCAAATGCTGCTGGTCTAAGTGTTGGGATACCCTCAAGCTTTTTCTTGCAGTCTCCGCACTTCTGTGGGCTGCCTGTCTTCTTCTGTTTCTTGAAGTATAATTTCCCGGTCTCTTTATCCTTTGCGAACACCATGACATTACTTGGTGTAATGTATGGATTGTATCCTGCTCTAACTACTCTTTGTGCCATTTACAAGGCATAAAAAAATAAAAATAAAACAGCACAGAAAAAAGAATTCGTTAAAAATAACTGCTATTCTTTACGGTACAAGAGAGAATAGAGCTATAATAAACCCATAAATACCCTATAAACTGTATAATAATAAACTATAAATCGTAGACAAAATATATCTTATAATATAACTTAGTAGTATATGTACAATAAAAAATACTCATACAAAAAACAGAATTAATAATACTATGTAGTATAAGTAATGTACTACATCCAGAAATAAAATATTATACAGTAATTATTATACAATGTATAATATATTTTATTATATATTACACATAATACAATAAAATATATTATTTTTAGTACATAGTTCTATAAGTCATAGTTTATTTTATTTCCTGTATGAGAGAAGTACTGCAAGAATCTGAAACAAACTTAGAGCACAAGAAAAGAATACAAATGCTATTTAGACTGTTTAATATGAACATAACAGATAATTTCAACACCAACTATGCAATGCTTTTATTTATAAATAATGTATATTACAAGAGCATTAACAGGGTGAAAGAGATTGAAAAAAGATCAAACGAGAATATACAGCAATTATATAAATATAACAAACTAAAAGACACTGCACAAGATATTTTAGGGAAGTTGGCAGAAATAAAAGGAGTAACAAATAAGAAAATATCAGAAGAGTACAACACACCGGAATAAGTATAGAACTAAAAAACCAATGACTTAAAAGTAATAAATTATTTACACAATTATTTATAAGTTATAGCATTTTATACACAATGTGTATAAACAATATATATATGTATTAAAAATATTTTATACACAATGTGCATAAATAAGTATAGGTATAAGTATAAATACGTACGATGGGGTAATGTAAACAAATAATGTATCCGCTTTGGTCCAGTGGCTAGGATTTCGCCCTCTCACGGCGACGGCCGGGGTTCGATTCCCTGAAGCGGAATTATTTTTATGTTTTAAATATTTTTTAGCCATGCTTGTCTATAAAGAGTTTACTGCGTTAGACCTCCTTGACTTGAATTTGCCAAACTTAGATGAGAACACGTGCTCGTTCTCTCCTGATTTTTATTTAAGGTATTTATCTAACCATTCAGATTATTGCCTGTCAGTTAGTTCATCTGGTAATGCCATTGGATATATTATTGGGAATTACGGTACATATAAAGATACAAAAGCATTATATTCACATGTCACAGCACTGAGTATTTCACAGGAATTTAGGAGGCATGGGATAGGAAGGAACCTTTTGCAAATGTATGATTTAAATGCTAAAAAGGGGAAGTCGAAGTTTATTGATTTGTTTGTTAGGGTATCAAATAATGTGGCAGTTAATTTTTATAAAAAATGTGGATACGTTGTACACAAAACAATAGAGAAGTATTATACAGAGCCAGAGGAGGATGCGTATGATATGAGAAAATATACAACAGAATAATAAAATATGTGTATGTTTATACTGCAGTATATGGCTAATAATTTATTTTTATATGAATAGGCCAGTAATAATGAATATTACAGAAAGAAGTACTTATACGATAGAGTGTAAATCAGAAATAATTAAGATATTTAATAGGATTAGTGTACGTCTTGGGATTAAAATCTATTTTATTGCATAATTACTTATAAAAGCAGTAAATACACTAAAATACTATAAATATTCGTTAAAACTGATTTATTTATATCAAGAGTATTTAAAGTAGTGGAATTATTGCTTCTATAATATTTGGGTTTAAAAACGCAGCATAGGTTCTTTCTATATCTGACAGCTGTTTCGTCACATCATTTGCTAGAGTGTGGCTGTCCTCCTGTACTTCCACTCTTACAATATACTTACTGCTCAGCGTATTAAATAACTTGTACAGAATTGAAAGACCAATTAGACCAACCATTGAGCAGTGTGGAATAGTTGGGATTACTACAACACGAACAAACTCTCCTGCTGGTGTTTTATCTATGAATATTCTGTCAATACTTACTACTTTTAAATCTTCTAATGTGTAGCTGTGCTCTGGATCACGTATATTTCTGATAATTTGAAAAATGCTCATTTTATTCACAACTATTTCTTTATTCTCCCATTCAATCACATACTCTGGAGACTTTTCTGTGCACACATCCGGTGACTCGTTCATATGCTTAAAATTATTTCTGCATAAACGAACGTAAAGAAACAGGATATTATGGAATGAGCACCAGCTGTTAAGAATAAACCATTCATAAAATAAAAGAACATTTATACAAAATAAAAGTGCACAGCCCATGTGCGCATAAATATGAGTAAAGAACAGCTTATAGCACATAATATGTTTTTATATCAAGACACAACCCGAATTTATTTAACGAAATAGCATAAGATCTTAGTAGTTCAATGCCTCACCCTTTGCTTTCTTCTGTGCACCAATTTCTACGTGCTTTGCTCTCTTGAACACTTTGCACTGCTTTCTCTTGCACTTTGAGCACTCCATCTTTAAAACTACTTTCTTGGTTGTCTTGGCCTTTCTTCTTAAAATAGGCTTGGTTTGACCTCCAAACCCTCTCTGCTTTCTTGCGTATCTACGAGCACCCTGTGCGGTTGGTCTTTCCTTGCTCTTCTTGTAGAGAGATACTTTGTGTACTTCGTGTGTATTGCACTTCTGGCAATGTGTTTTTCTTGTCTTTGGGTAGTTTACCATGCAGGGCTACAAAAATAAAATTAATTTCTGGATGGCAAAATTTCAGTTTGAAATTCGAAATTAAATTCTGGGCAGTTGGCCTATGCTTTAAACGATATTCCTGCTTCTTTGAATTTAATAAGAAGGAACAGAAAATCTTCAACTATCATTTTTGCTGCACGTTCTTTTTCTAGTTTGCTTTCTTCTAGCACTTTATTAAGAATAGCCTCTTGTTCTGGGGATATCTTCCGGGATGGCTCTTCTGTCAAAGCAGGCTCTGCTAGTGTATCATCTTCCTCTGCTATGTCTGCTATTTTGTCTCTGTTCATAAAGAGAAGGTTCTTTATTGTGTTCTGCCTAAATATTGACCCAATGGTTTTGTTCTTTCTGCTGAAGCATATGCGCAGCATGCCATCAAACTCTGTTAGGTCTATATCCACTTTATTTCTTCTTGGCTCAATCTTTACAATGCTTGACTCTACCTTTGGAGGTGGGCGGAAGTTCTTTTTTGAAACCCGCATAATGTGCGTGACAACTGCCCGAATTTGCACAGACACAGAAAGCCTGCAGTAGCTGCTTGTCCCCGGAGCAGCACAGAGTCTGTCCGCAAACTCTTTCTGGAACATAAGAACGCACGCCCTAAAGGGATACTCTAGCAGCTTAAAAACCAAAGGACTGCTTATTTGGTACGGAGTGTTTGATACACACAGATCAAAATATGGATAGTTTGCATCTATCGCATCTTCAATCAGAAGTTGCAGCTTGTTTTTTCTTGCACCTATTCTTTTTATAAGATCAGATGCTATTTTTCTATCTTTTTCTATGGCAACCACCCGCTTGCACTTGTCTAATAGCTTTAGCGTTAAATTTCCTGTACCGGGCCCTATCTCCAGAACAGTGTCAGTTGGCTTGATTTTTGCCTTGTCAATCATATTAGTTACAATTCCTGGGTTTTTTAAAATGTGCTGGCCAAACGTCTTCTTAAACCGTCCATCCATTATGAAAATTCTAATATTTTCTTATTTTTATTGTAGAAGTAAAATCCTTTGTTAGAGTCGCATATTCTTACATAATTTAAAGTAAGGCAGACTAAATTCACTTTCTAATACCTGAATTGACAACAATAATTACCGTTTTACAAGGCAGTCACAGGTTTTTTCTTAATACCCCAAATGTATCCATAGTCTAAATTTCAATAATAGACTTCAAATTAGAGCGTATTATAAGAAATAACCCGAAATTCAAATAGAAATATATACACTACCATAATTACACGGTCTGTGCTTATTTATATAATATATTACATTTGGCTTATACTCTGGTATACTCTATAAAAGTACTGTTTAATATTTAAGAGGTGTGTATAAGAAGAGTCTGTTCTGAACAAAAGAATAAATTTCTGAGTAATTAGAGCAGCGCATATAATAGATCTAACTGATAATATAGACCTTTTAATGTATATTATCTATCTTCAGAGCAGTTTATCTTTTTATGGTATTTGTTTACTTATTGAGATAATTTATGCTATATTGTCATTTGTTTCTGTTTCTTGTGTGTAATCAGTATTCTGTACTGTACAACAGATTTATTATGTGTATTAATTTATACATTGGATTATTTATTTATTTTGTAAATTAACACTATGGACACGAATGGTTATGATACAACTGGGTTATCTTCATCGTTACTAGCAGTTGGCCTCCTGCTGCCTACAATTGCAACAGTATACTTCGCATCTGGAACAAAGAAGGCACAGACAAAGTGTACGTGTACGCAGTGCTTAAGAATGAAAAAGAAATACAGAATTAACAAGTATAATTGGATGTTCTATGGCCTGCTACTTCTTTTAATTGTTCCAGTGTACAATATACTATTCAACCAATACGGAAAGAATACGAACAACGATCCGTATAAGCTGCTAAATATATCACAGAACGCAACAAAAAAGGAAATTGAAAAGGCGTATCGTACAACAATAAAGAAGGCCAAATTTGTAAAGATAGACAAAACAAAGCAAAAAGAGCTTGTGCAGAGCATTCTCAAGGCAAAAGACCTGCTGCTAGATGACAAAGCAAGAGAGCGGTGGGATGCCTTTGGAGATGCACCCGTGGTGAATAACCACACTATAGCCATACCTTCTTGGATTATGAGCAAGTACAATCCAGTTGTTCTTATTTTCTTATACGTACTGGTTCTTGGCGTGCTTCTTCCTAAGTGTGTGTCTTATATGTGGATGTATTCCTTTGAGTATTCATCAAGTGGAATATTGTATAAAAGCACAGAGTCACTGTACAGTGCACTAAAGCACATAGTAGTTGAGGACGTAGTTGGGCTATTAGCACTGCTAAGCAAGTACACTATAGAAATGTCACAGTATAAAGAGAAAACAGACCCGAAAAACATTGAGAAGCTAAGAAAGATAATCAAGGAGAACTATGGTATGTCTCTTCCTATGGACACAAATGTATTTATTCTATGTGTGTCCATACTTCTATTGAGAGATCCAGAGGTTCTGGCCTTAGTGAATGGAAAGGATGTGGAGTATTTACAGAACTGGCTGGTTCTATCTTCGCACGCAACAAAGAACCTGGCTGCGGCGGTTAAGAACAGTTTTTTGTATACACTGTCGATAGATCTAGAAAGAAGCATTATTCAGAGTGTGCCAGACCCAATGTACTACCCAATGCAGGCAGGAATATCCTTTTCTGACATATTTGTTTCTAAGTATAAGAACAAACCGGTAGACGAGAGCACAGAAATAGACAAAAAGATGTTTAAGATTGCTATATCTGGCATGGATATGTATAACGTATTTGATGGAATTGTTAAGGATGGCATGTTTATAACTGGATCTGTGGATGCAATAATAAAGCTGCGGATAGATAGGGAGGGAGTAAATTCATACACCCCCACAGTCATTAAAAAGAGTGATAGCAAGATAAGCGACTCTGGGGATCTTGCGGATTTAGAGCATAATTATGAAGAACTGTACCCCTCATCGCTAGAGAAGTATCCTATAAAAATCAAAGGAACTCATTTTGAACCCGTGCATGCGCCGATGTACTTTGATGACCTCTTATACACATGGACATGCGTGCTGATGGTGAATAAGGACGTGCTATTTGAGTCGCATCCATTCACGCCAAGCAAAGCAGGCACTGATGTATTTTTTAAGGTCCCTGCACTGGCAAGCATTATTTCAACAAGAAGAGCAGAGATAGAAATTAAGCTAATCTGCGAAAAGTACTTTAATAGAGATGCCACAAAAAAGCTATCAGTTCTAATTAAATAAATTCTTATCTTTATTTTTATCTCCACTGATTGATTCAGACGCCCTTGTCTGACTCCTGTCCATCACTGGCACATAAAACCACGAATTGAACTGATTTTTTACTTGCTAGCTTCCTGTCTGTGCTTTGGGTTGAGTGGCTTTAAAAGACCGTGCTTCTCTTTCCAAGACTTCATTCTGATGGTCTCCTCTCTCAGCTTGAACATCTCGTCGCATGCAGATACTTCTGGCTTGACCTCAGACAGTGGCATAGACTCAATAACAATCTTCTTCTTTTCTATTGGCATGATGGTAGTCTTGTGCTGTACTGCTCCTGCTTCAATTGCCTCCTTCTTTGTTTCATAGACGGTGATCTTTGATAAATACTCCTTGATTCTCTCTACGTTAAGGTTAAGAGACTCAACGGATCTGGTGTATCTCTTCATATCAACTGAGATTCCCAGCTGTCTTGCCTTCTTTACGTCTAATCCAGCCTGCATTACCTCAACAATGGAAAATCCTCTTCCAAGTCTCTGCTTGATGTTGTATCTTCTGCTGTTTGCTCTGACTATGGGTCTAAGCAGCTCTACGTTCATTGGAGCTATTTTCTGTGCCTTCTCCTTTCTTATCTGGCTTCTAAGCTTTTTCTGGATTGGCTGGTGGAACCAGGTCTTGAATCTCAGAGAAGTCTTTTTGTAGTGTCCGGTACTTAATGCGTTATTGTGTTTCATATCCCTGTATAAAGAATTAAAAAAAAGTATTTAAATACTTTCATGCAAAGAGTAAATTTGCTTAGAAATAAAGAGACGCTCGCAGAATTATAAGCAAATTAATTACATAAGCAGTAAAATATGCTGATTATTACTAAATGAGTATAGTCCACTTGGTGAACACCAGATGTTTACTTCTAATGAAAATCATAAATATTTTAATTTTTTACTCCCCTTGTATGAGTATTCAGAGCATAACAGCAAAAGGAGGTAAAAAGACCGCTGTGGCAGTTAGCACATGTAAGAACACTGGGAAATTTGAGGTTACAGTTAACAAAAGGCCACTACACTTATTCAACCCAAAGATGATTCTATCCAAGGTCATGGAGTTATTTACTATTCTTGATAAGAAGTACTACGAAGGACTATCATTCACTGTAGAAGTACGAGGAGGAGGTGATGTAGCTAAATTATACGCAGTAAGACAAGCACTAGCCAAGTCTTTAATCGCATACTACGGTAAGTATGTAGATGAGCAACTTAGAGCAGACATAAAAGAAATGATAGTTAAGTACGATAGATACATGGTAGTAACTGACTCAAGAAGAAAGGAGCCAAAGAAAGCAGGAGGACCAGGTGCCCGTGCAAGATACCAGAAGTCTTTCCGATGAGGGGAATAAATGCCTACTATTTTATATTCTATGATTCTAAATTATTTTATAGCGCATGGAGCGGAGTGACCGGCTACTAAAAGAGCTGCACGAAAAAGAAGATGTGATTGCAGAGCTGAAGGAAAACAGCCGAAAGGAGCGGGACAGAATTGGGGTTCTTTATAAAAAAGTAGGGACTCTTCAGGAAGAGGTTGAGAGGTTAAAAGAGTTGCTGCGAAGTACTAAGAAGCACTTGTCTATATACGAAAGAAAGGCAGCAAGCGCTGAAAAAAGAGGAAAAGGTCCAGACAAAAAAAGCACTCAGTCTTGTAAAAGAGCCGCAGAGTACACTCACTAGCAGAATTTTAGTACTGGAGTCAATTATAAGAGAGCTGGGCAGTCAGCTGAATCTTCCGGTGAATGAGATTATAGCTCTTTCTGAAATATGCACGGAAAATGATCCACTTCTGAAGAATGTCCTGCAAAACAACGAAGAAAACGACAACAACGAAGATTTAATCGATTATTTAGATAAAAATGGTGTAAACAGCATACTTGGCATAGAAATAGACCGATCTGGTATAGACTAGAAATTCTGGGTGTATCGTGGCCATCTATAAATAAACAGCACAGTTCTTTGTATTCTCTATGCGCGCACTGTAAAATTATATTTTGGGCTATTTCTGCACGGTGTATTGTATCTGCCTGGTTTATTTTGTATTTACTCCAGATAAGTCACTCAGCCTCTTCATCAATTTGATTTCTGCAATACTCGGCGCCGTATTTTTTGATGGAATCTCCATTACCAGCGGGAACATTTCCTTTTTTTTTGGGTATCTCGTCCTTTAGTGCGTCCGCTGCCTTTCTTCCCAGAAATATCATTGCTATTTCTTTTCTTTCTATGAATATGTTGTACTTAGATATTACCTCAGCTGGGTCAGTTGTGTCAGATACAACATAAAAATAGTTGAACACCCCATGCACAGACTGGCAGGTCCACTCAGATCCATTTATTCCCGTAAGTTTAAATCCATTAATTGTGGCTTCATCTGCTAGAAAAGCAATTTTAGTACGTGAAGAGAGCCCAGTATTATGTGTCATTTAAAAATTTAAATTCGAAATTGAATTTAAATAGTTAATGCGACTTATTCATTCGCATGCCATCTGCACTTCCTTTTTTATACCTTGATGCAGCTGTTCTCCTTTTAAGCAAATATAAATACTTGGTATAAGTAGTTATTGCAGGATCCTCTTCTCTTTCCTCAAGAATCGTATATATGCTCTGGATGCTTTTTGTGGTTATTAAATTTACTGCCTTGCAATTGCTCTCTGTGTTTGGTATTATGATTATTCCATTGTTGTGTGTGAATGTTTCTATTTTTACATTCTCTATTGTAATTGTTTCTTTATTAAAAAGATCTTCTGGTGTTCCCTGGTGCATTGAAATTATTTAAATGCCTAAAATATTTAAGTTTTACTTTCAGAACGTGTCTTCTCTGAAAATACTCTTATTAAATTACTGGTAAAGAATTAAATATTCTATGAGAAACAGATGCTGCCCGAGATATAAAGGAAATCTTATAATTGTTTAAAATAAGAAGTATCAAGATATTAATATTATTTATAATACATATTTATACTTAAACATCCCAAAAAGTCTGTTTGGTTAGTTTTTATGCTTTTACTATTCTAGTATAAATTATGCTATAATTATAGAGTGCAACACAAATTCTCTTTTAAATAAGATTATTCTATTTAAATTACTGCTGTACTATAGAAGAATTCTAAGTATAACAGGAAAGCTCTTTGTAAATACGTTTTTCTGTGTATTCTGAGTTTCTACAATTTTATTTTTATAATCCGTTGCATTTTGGATATATTTAGTTTTACTTTTTTACCCCCAGAACAAAATGAGTAGAAAAGCAAAGACGAATGTTTTAAGTGTTGCCTCACAGCTTCCATTAGTTATTAAAACAGGAAAATACCACGTAGGGTTCAGACAGACCATGAGTTCACTGATAAATGAAACAAGCAAGTACATTATTCTTACCAAGAACTACCCAGAGGTAAAGAAAATGCAGGTAGAGTACTACGCCAAACTTGGAGGAAATGTACCAGTATACATGTTTGATGGATCTAACAGAGACTTAGCAAACTTGTGCGGAGCTCACTTTAGAATGGGAGTTATTTCTATTCTGGATGATGGAGAAGCAGACCTTATCCAATTAACCGAATAAAAAGCATAATGTGGTCTACTACAATTTTATTTATTCTCTGCGCTGCCTTGGAAGTATTCTTATTTCTATGCAAAGAATGCTAATTTTCTTTTATATTCATAAGAGCAAATGAAGAAACTCCAGTAGAAGACAAGGTATCCAAAAAATAAAATATTTACAGAGTTAATACCTAAAATAAAAAGTCTTTTTGTTTTTTTAAACGGTTCTTCCTGAAATAGAAGAATGAAGTGCGCCAGAGACAAGGCAAGAATCACTGCAGGATAGAGTCCAATTGTGTTTATGTGCGAATCTATGCTTATGGCAAATAGAGAGGAATATCCCATAAGCAAAAGCATCATTGTGTAGACATATAATTCATCCGGAATTATCATGTTCAGAATAAACACCAGGCTGTATGGAGAGTAAGTGTAGAGTGTTATCATACCTAGTATTGACCACTTGGACAGAATGAAGTATATAGCTATTCTGCATGCACTGTCTGTATCGTATTCGGCTATAACATTGGATGCGCGCAGAAATATTATGTATGCTATGTATAGAATAATCAGAAGAGCACCAGCAGCAGAATAGTCTATTAATGCACATTTCACAATAAGCCTTATGATTGCTGAAAGAGGAATTCCAATCAGAACAGATGCTGTGTCTTCTCTTAGATGTAAAATCTTCTTATCATTTGATCTTCTGGCTGCTATAAATATCTGAAATGGTGTCATTCAGTGTTTTAATATTCTAATATTAAATATTAATTACATAGCTAAGAAAATTTAAGCACGCCCCGAATAAGTACATCTGTCATTAGAATAATTTAAAACAAGCACAATATAAGAGTAGGAACATATTTCTATTGATTAGACTGGGATATAGACAATTTAACCAGAAATACACACTAAAATTCTTTCTAGTGCATATTATAGGTATAATCTAAAATTACTCTATGTTTTTGTTAGAGCTATTGAGTTATGTTGTATTATATTATACGTATAGCATAATAATTAAAAATTATTGCTATTCTCATATACTCTTCTATACTATAGGCCAAAACAATTTTCATTCTATCCTGGAATTCTTACATATTCTAAACAGTATATATATGGTAATATTTAAAAACATATACAGTACGCATGTAATCAGACATTATAACACACTTAAACACACCCTATAATATTCAGATTGTATATAGCTATGCATTCGAATATAACCCGGAATAAGAATAAACAGTTAATTCCTGCCGTATCCCTACAATTAGATTGAACTTCTAGCTATATTGGGATATTTCCTTATTTTGTGAAGTATTCTGAGCTATGTCTTCTATCTGTTACTTCTAAAATAAAAATTCATTTAATTTTCAAGTGTTTATGTCTCTTTCTAATACTATTTTTATTAAATCGTTATTATTAGTTGGACAATTGAAATAAAATACGATTTGCATCTTGCTGTATAAACATAGATAAATATCTGTAAAACACAACCAGAAAAACGATCTTGTTACTTTCTATGCTGAGTACTACAGCTGTGCTTTCTCAGCTACAATGTGTCTTCCATAGAGATGGACATGCTTTAACTTTCTAAGAAGAGTGTTTGCTGCATCACTTGACTGCATCTCAACAAAACAGAATCCTCGGTGTGTCCCATCTGCCTTTAAAGGCATTCGAAGTGTATAATCTGTTCCTATAAGACCTGTCAGTAGCTCTGATAGCTCTCCCCGGCCTGCCTGGAATGGTACATTCTTTAGTATAAGCTTAAGCATAAGAGGGTCTTCTTTCTCTTTCTTAAGCTCATTCTCTGCAGATTTTAGTCCTGTGATAGGCGGAAGGCCTGCCATTTCTCTAGCATACCTTTCTTTTGTTACCTTTAGATATTCTATATATATTGGCTGGTCTCTTATTCTGGTAAAGTTGTTTTGTTTAAGCTCTGCCATAGCATCAGACTTATTTCCATATTCTAGAATAATAAGAGTCTTGGATGGAGAGAATACTGCTCTTATGTATTTGGTAAAGTGTTCTCTAATTTCTCCCTCTCTTATTCCGTATGGTACATTCTTAACCAATATGGACTTCTTGGATATAAACATGCAGATGCACGGTTTTTTACTGCAAGTGCACTCTTCAGAGATTCCCTCGTCCTTTAAAAACATGCGGGTTCTTTCAATAAGTTCGCTTTCTAATAGCGCTATTTTACCACCCACACCAATACCTCTGTCTTTAAGAATGTCTCGCTTAGAAACTTTCTTTTCTTTTGATGCAACACCAAGAACTGCAGTAAAGTTAAAGAACACTGGGTTGTATCTTCCATGTGATAGATTGCTCTTGTTTTTATCAGTTGCCTCCTCTACAGGCTTTCCTCTGCTTGGTAGTATTTTAATATGCTTTCCCTGGAATAGAATTGTCTCTCCTAATATTTCACACGCATCCTTAGGAAATGTATATGTAACTATCGCAAAGCCAGTGTTTAGCGTCTGGCCCTCACCCCATGAATCTGTTCTTTCTTTGTACTTCATAAACACCTCTGCCACCATTCCGTATTTACTGAATTCCTGCTCAACCTCCTCTTCTGTTGCAGTGTATGGTATACCATTGACAAATACCTCTCCACTCTCCATTACTTTCTCTTTGTTTTTTGTCTCTGCTGTTTTTCGATACTTCTCAACAATATCCTTGAGTGACTTCTCCTTCTTTTCTTTTTTTCCTTTTCTGGACTTTCATCATCTACCGTCATAGACCACACATTCTCTTTTTTGGCCTGAAGAAGCTTTAGTATTTCTTTCATCTCTCCCACCTCAAGCCCATCAATTACCGCTTTTTGTTGCTTCACTGGGCGGTCTTCTTGCATAGTCCTATTACGAGCCTCCTTGCTCTCGCTTTTCTGCACAACCAACTTGTTTCCATTATAGTATGCCCGGTTATAGTGCACTATACTGGCCTCAGATTCCTCTTCGGTCTTATATCCTATAAATGCAATTCCTCGGCTTTCACCACGCATCGTGCTTAGAAGGCGCACGTCCGTCGGAACCCCCTTTTCAGAAAAATGCTCTTTTATATCCTGCTTTGTTGCAGTTACTGGTAAATTCTTAACTATAATCCGCATTTAAAACTTTTACAAAAATACTTCTATATATTCCTACTTCCATTTCGGTTTATTTATTCTTATTCTCTTATTCAGCTAATCCCATGTTTCCAAACAGAGTGTCTCTTCCTAGAGTGTTCTCTCCGAAATCCTCAATGGATGCAACTGCGCACTTTGCATCTTTTACGATCTTTCCAGTCTCATCAAATTTGCAAATTCCAACGTATCTGGCAAGCTCTACGTGGCTTTCTACCTTCAGAACTGGCACATCATACTGCTTAACCAATCCATCAATGATGTCCTTCATCTTTCTCTCATTGATCTCCTTGGACATAATAACAAGCTTAGATCTTCCTCCTATTAAAGACTTTGTCACCTGTCTAAATCCTTTAACCATACCTCCTACTTTTAAACTCGAGATGCACATGCTTTCAGATGCCTGTGTAGTTGTCATTGCATTCTCTCCCTGTTGTAAGTTCATTTCCATTTCTGTACTGGGGCAGTAAAAATAAATTTTATATAGCTACTTGCCCAATGCAGAAAATACTCCAGTAAAAAAAAGTTCACTCCTTCTTCATCCACTGTGCCTTTTTCTTCTGCTCTTCATCTCTAAACGTGTTAATTGCTATTTTTATGTTTCTTGGCGTCTTTATCTCGCATAAACTCAGTTTTTGGTTGTTAAAAAATATGTTTAGCAGTTTTAACTGCTCAGTCAGTGAATTTGTCACCGTTGATGATCTTCTAAGCAATCGTATAAATACATATCCTTGTAGCATAATTACCCCAATTGTTTTCAAGTATATTTTAAATACAAGTCCTGTCAAATAGATTGAGTCCCTGCTATATACATCCCATAAGATATTGTACATCTTCCTATTAATATATAAAACATATGAACACACCATAATCATTAATACAACAAAGTATATAAACCTTCTTTTTGTTTCATGTATATATTTGTTATTTAACTGTTTTTCAAATATAAGAATGTCTTTAATGGGATTTAATGGTCTATCTACTTTAATTTCTTCCATGGCACAGGATATTCTTGTATAAAAAATTATTCTTATGGAATAAAAGAGTAAAAAGCTTTTATTATATGCGAAATTGGCTTTTTCACTGCGGTGCTTTCAGATTATAATAATATACTATATAGTCTGTGTATATTATTTAATATATAGTATATAAATCGAGCAATAGCAATAATACACTTAGTATCCAGAAGTATATTGATTAATCAATGCATCTTTCTCTTTAAACTTATCAACCACATACTCTGCCTTCTTTATACCTTCTGTGATTCTCTCTGCCTCTATAATTACTTTGAATACTCCAGGCAATCTTTGTGTAACACACTTTATATATGAAGGAGGATTCTGCCTCTTTCCATTTACTAGGTATACCATTGTCACATTAAGGATTGTAGTAAATGGTGGATTTGGCAGTATATTTACACATAAATTATATCCTTTAGTTCTCGGATACAGTACGTTCTGAAGAACTGGTAGAGATTTAGATATTGAAAAGTCTGCTGATTTCTTCTGCTTTTTTTCTGTGTATCTACTTCCTTCTGGATATATAACTAAAGATACTCCATTTTTCTGGTGCTTACACCATTTTTTAATTCTTTCACAGTCTTTTTTCCAGACTCTCTTAACAAATAAATAATCTGACAGATACATTCCCCATCCAATAATAGGAATCCATCTTAATGCACTCTTCCCAACAAACCTACTGTCCTTTCCTAACTGGTTTGATAAAATAGTTAGAATGGCTCCATCAAATGCACATATGTGATTGCTTATTATTAAAATTGAGCTGCTCTTATTGTTTAATTCATTCAGCAGTGCAGGATTCGTGTATATCATTTGAATTGAATTTCTATTTCCTATCTTTATCAGAAACAGACAAACACCTGCCATATGCCGATTGTACAGGTTCATTATATGCACAATTGGCCTTTTATTAATTATTGCAATGGGGAAGGTAACCAGCTGAATAATAAGCAATACTCCGAGTAGAAATATTAAATATAAAGACAACACTGATTTATATGCCGTATATAAATACCCATGCACTTCCATTCTACTATAAAACTAAAAGCAAAGAATAAATTCTTGGATTATTATTAAATGAAAAGTACTTAAGTGTAGAATAAACAATAGAATACAACAAAAAGTAGAAATTTAGAAATTTAAATAAAATAGAAAAATAACGAATACTACACTGCAAGGAAGCATAGAGCATATTTTATTTAAATTTGATTATAATATACAGTGATTTAGGGCATAAATCATTATGTGGTATAACCCGAAACAAAGTCACAAACAATGGAAACTCTATTTGTTTGTGTATGTGATGGCAGAGTATAAAGCCATAACTCAAACAATAACTCTATGTTAGCGCTTAGAGAAAAGAAAGAGATTAATGAACCAACTAAGACAGAAACCGGGTTAATCGAAACCCCCAAGTCTACTGATAGTACTTTAGATGGAAAAGAGACTGATACACCGTGCACCACACCTAGTGATGCATTTATATTAGAAATGCCCGACACAGTTCTGGACTATTCAGAAATAGCATATTCCGGGGAGGATGAGTCTGATGAAGCACCTGCTTCCCGCCCAAAAACCACTTGGGAGGAATACCAGCGAAAGAATGCCAGTTTAATGGAGGAGGCTACTAAAATGTGCACAGCCAATGCGCAGAGTGCACATAATAAATCTCCATTAGAAAGCGCTTATGAAATGGAAGAAAGTGCCCCAGATGAAGAAATTATTGAACTAGATGAGGAGAGTAGAGAGCAAAGTGAAGAATTAGAACTAGAAGATGAAGATTTAGAGGAAATAAAAGAAGCTCCAGAGGTGGATGCGTGCGAAATGGATACTTCATTGGAAGAGGATCAAATTGAAGAAGAAAAAATAGAAGATAATGATATCCCTAATATTTTAGAGCAGTCCAGTGAATTGGTGGATTTATTACACACAGAAGAGACGTGTATACAAAATGAAACCTATGAAGAGCCTTTAGATGCTCCTAAGAATGCCTCTGATAATGAAAGCCTAGTATTTGTTTCTTTAGAAGAAGAGTCCGATGACCTAGTATACTCTCCGGAGCCTATGAATTATGCACCTGCCAGCACTAATTCTACTAATAGCGATGAAGAAGCTCAAGAAAAAAACAAACTGGAAAAACTAGAAAAGGATATTTCTTCAAATACAGAAGACAGTTTATATATTTCAGCCACACAGGATACAAAAGTAGAAACTGAGGATATTTTAGATGTTCATTCCAAAGAATTCAGTAACTCTGAGCAAGCACAGAAGACTCTTAAAACAATAACCACTGGAACACTATCTGCACCTTGTCCAAGGAATGTATTTGAAGAAACCATTAAAGCAGATAAAGAACGATCTAGAAAGCTTCCTCATACTGTGGACATGCCTACATTAGATAAAAATGAACAGTCAGCAGCACAATTATCTGCTACTCTTCCCGAAAAGATAAACACTCAAAGTATACCAGCAGAGAAAACAGAATGTGTTTCTTCTGAGCTTACAAAAACAAAAGAGGGAATACTTACAGTACCAGCCGAAAAAACTTCTCTTTTTGAAAGGCTACTTACAATTGCACAGGCAGCATGTCCTGCTTCCTCTTTTGTTCTTGCAGTTATCTTCCTTGCAGGGATATGGCGTGCGCCTAAACCATATAATTCGGTCTTACTTCTCTGCAGACAGTGAGTCGCTGCTTTCCATATGCATCTCACTAATACCCATTATAATGTCTCTAGGACTATCCACCCGTGCTCTTATTAATGCATTTATAGTAGTACCTGTAGTAAAGAAGGTGGAAAAGAAAGAATCATTTGCAGACATTAAAGTCAAGGGCTTCTACTTAATAGATCTCATGCAAATATCTCTCCTTCTTCCCTTTTCATTTGGTATGGCCAGGCCTTTTGTTTTCGAATTCTTTAAAAAGCCCGAGAGAGGATGGATGCTTGGCAAGCTAGTGTGCGAACTTTTATATGTCTTATTCATTATTTCAGTTGCACAGCATGCATACAGCGCCTGGAATAAGGTCGTTATATCAAAAGACTCTGCATCCTCTGTTGTTCTTACGTGCTTGCCTAGAGTATGGGCATGTGCCTCATCTATTCTTCAAGTGTTCCTCTTTAGGTATATACTAGACACATCGCTGGAAATTGCAATGGACCATAAAAAACTTCTTGATCTAATTTTTGCAACAATTGACAATACATACACTGTGCTAGAAAAAGTATTGCCACATACTGTTCTGCATTAAACAAAGACAAGTTAAAAAGATGCTCCTTTTTGCTAGATAAACACATAATAAACTCATCTTAATATTTACTTTCTTGATTTTATCCTATTCTGAGGCGAGCTAATTTACTATTTCACTCTGGTTTACACTATTATAGAATGCCGGCGGGCCTAATGGGGTTTAGAGATACATTGTATAGATGTTCAAATTAGTCTTTTATGAAAAAAACATCTACCTGAATGCAATTGTATCTAAAATAGACTCTCTCTTAGCGGTTTTATTATCAAATAGATTCCAAAAGTTAAGATTTTCATCTGCCCCACAGGTAGCCAGCACTTCCCCATCTGGTGACATTGCACTGAATAGCACTCTCCCTGTATGTCCATTCATATTTCCTACTTTTCTCATACTACAGTACTTCCACACTGACACAGTATTATCTGAGAAACCATGCGTTGTAATAAGCTCTTTATATCTTTCACTAAAAACAATACTGCACACCTGCGAACCACTGTCTGTGCTATTAAGACATATTCCCTTATCTACATCCCAGGTTCGGATTGTTCTGTCTGATGTACCTCCTCCTGTAGAGAGTATTCCTTTCTTCCATGGGCACCATCCAACCGCCCTAACTGCTGCTGTGTGATCTGTCAGCTTTAGTCTGGGCCTGTCATATCCAGACCTCCACACGCATACATTATTGTCATTGGCACCACTCGCTAGATACACTCCATCTGCATCCCATTTAAGTCCACAGACCTCTTGTGTATGGTGTAAAAAACTTGACACATGCTCTGCACTGCGAATGTCATAATTGAATATGTTCCCATCTCTTCCACCAGTACTAACTATTTTATTGCCCCATGAAATAGAAGCCACCCGCACTCCCCTGCCAGGCAGACTGCAAACCGGTTTTCCTACTACTACATCTAGAACAGAAGCCCTTCCATCTGACATTCCATACGCTAGCAAGCCTTCTTGGGAGAAAGAGACAGATGAGATATGGTGATCATCAGGCGCATCAACAACATGTGAAACTGACTTATTTGAAGCATTCCATAAATACAGCTGCTCACTCAATCCTAGAGATATGAGATTGTCTTTGCTCCAATCCAGCAGATTCAGATAGTAGTCATTTAGAATAGAAGGCGCATCCAACACTCGAAACGGACTAGTAGGAAGAGGCCTTTTACTCATTCTATCTATTCTAGACTCGATTTTCAAAGGACCGCTATACGCGGTTCCTAGGGAAAACCCCAATGTCCGCTTCTTCTGCTCTATCCCATACCGCTCTTTAATATTCTTTCTCTTCTTTATTCTTTCATATCTTGGCTCTATTAATCCCTCAAAGGATATGTCCCACAGATCATCTAGACCAGAATGACCCATTTCTATTTTTACTAAAAATAAACAATTTTATATTGTAGCAGGAATACACAATTCTTATTTTTATGCACTGGGTGTGAATTCATTTTAGAAATAACTGAAAGCCACACAACTACTATAGAAACAGACCAAATTAGTAGCCAGACTGCTATACCAAAGAACCTGAAACAACTCGAAAATGAAATTATTTATATAAGTTTCGCAGCATAGAGAATAGTATAAAAAGAAAAATTCACTGGCTCTACTACATTATTGTGTAACAAATACAATTTAAAATAGAACATTTTTGGTTATATAAATATGTATACTAATATTGCTTAACAGAAATTTATTTAATGCATTGATCCATTGTTCGTATTATAGGTAATCAAAGGGTATTTTACTTATAAGATGTTTATAATTAACACTACAGTTTATATAGGCGCATGTGCTCTATTTTTTAACATCTTTAATTTGGCTTAATCCTAGCCATATGATACAAAATTCAACTATCTTCTTATTTCAAGTCTTTAATTTTTATATGCTTTTCTGTGTAAGAATCTTCTGTAGTGTTTACAATTTCATTTTGTTTGATGATACAAATCGCTTCTTATATTTTTCCACAGAATTATTAACTTCTGCCCACCTGCTTGGATCCAGCGCGGAATTTGGTGACATGCCAATTGTTCTATGTTTAGACTGGTTATATTTCTCAATTACACTCTCTAGCTTTGTGTTTAATGCATCGCTTGTCTTATTTAAAGAATTTCTCAGTGTTGCAATTAAGCACTTTATCCTTCCTGTGTCTTCTTTGTAGTATGCTTTTTTGTAATAAATTGCTATTTTATTTCTAAATGCCCATTCTTTTATTTTAGTATTACTAAATTCTTGGCTTTGTCCAAAAATAATCTTTCGAAAAGGAAATTTCTTAAAAACTTGAATAATCTTTACTAGTATGCTATTTGTGTCCTTTGATTCAAGCTCAAACCCAAATGCCAGTCGGCTATAGTAATCAATCATTATTAATACATACGTGCTCTGGTAAGTCATTAAATCTATTCCCATTATTTCTCCGGGTTCTGTAGTATCAATATATAACTTGCGCTCAAATAACTCAGTGCCTCTTTCTATCCCTGCCTTAGATGCTTCCAGTACTTTTTTTGATTTCTTCATTGCGGTTTCTTTGTCCAGAGTGCGGCAAACTCTGTAAAGAGCCTCTTGCGCTTTTCTGATATTTCCATCCACCAAGCTCCATGTTTCTCTTGCTCTGCTAGGATAAAGAATATGATTGGTTTTAAACTCTAAATTTACTTGGTCATATGTAAATTTATGCATCTGTACATGCCAATTAAATACACTTGCCCATGTAATATACTGTTTATTGCCCATTGGCTTGTAGTCCAACAATTTAGGTGCATCTGCTAGCGTATTCTCTTTGTTTTCTTCTATATACTCTAGCATTCTTTCTATGAATGCTTCCCAGTCCTTCTTGTTCCACTTCTCTCTACTTTTTCCTATTTTAGAAATCTGCACATCAGTCTCTTGCTGTAGTGATAACATAAATGCCCCAGTGCGTCTGTTCATCTCATGGCACCACTCTCTGAGCTTAGCAAAGGCATTAAATGCCATCCACCCACCGTGCATTTTCTCTAGCTCTGACATAGATTTCTCTACAGAGTTTCTTCCCTGTGTAAATACTATTTTCTTCATAACTCCTCGAATAACTGCTTGACACACACCGCAATCTTCTTTACCGTCACAGAGTGTGTGGTAGAAGAGGTCTTTATCCTTTTCTATCTGATTTTGTTTGTATAAGATTGTCATGCTAAATTTGAGTATTCCTTAAATCTTAATTCAATATATAGGTTTGCACTAAATCACATTGATTTGTCTGCGTTTATTGATATTGTATAAACTATCACCCAGATCATATAACCCGAATATACCTATTTGTATATTATATAACTAAATTCATTCATTTATACTAAATTTACTAAATGTATTATTTAATCATTCGAGGTGTAATAATCCATTAGAAAACTTAATTATTTACTCTGTTTAAATTTAAATAAATTTCTAAATTAAATCTATTCATTTTATTTTCTTTACTGAAGAGTTTTATTCTAAAATAATTTAAAAATGCAAAAAATATTAAAACAGAAAGCAATAGAAAATACTAAACAACTCAAACTAAAGCAATAAAATACGAACAAACAGAAGCGCATAAACAATACAGGCAATATACACAACAAAATATAGAAACTATTTTAGTTTTAAACACATTGAATATTATATAAATTTAATTTAAGATTTATATATTACAGAACAATACTGAATGTAAATAGGAGTATTTGTATCTACACGCAGTGAGTAGAAGTATTTCTGGCGTGTAATGCTTTAAACCATATGCATATCTTAGAAATACAAGCATTTAATTGTTTTATTTTTTTATTATTTAATATAGATGATGGAAGAGGTCTTGAGAAGTGTTGACGAGTATTCTGACGAATTAATCTTAGAGCTAATACAAGAAGAAGAAAGCATATCAGAGGTAATTAACATACTATGCGGAGTAATTAAAAGTATAAGTACGGAAGAAATTTCTAGAACAACAGACCAGTTACAAATGCTATACAGGTACTTACTAATGGTGATAAGAGAGCCAGAAGTGTTTGATTTTGTAAACAGTGATATATATAGAACAGTAGAAATATTTTATTTAACTTGTGCGTATTATAAGCTGTCAATGCATTCCATTCTAAATATTAATGAGACTGGTGAGGAAATACTTACTGTGCTATTACATGGTGTGTATAAAAAGCCACAGAGTAAAAGGCCACTGTATAAATATAATACTCTTCAAAGAATTGAAGAGGATTCATTCTATAATCTTGTAGTGCATGAAGATTTACTGAAAAATCCTATGACAAATAAAATATTAGAAAAGGAAAGCATGTGGGGGCTTGAACCAGTATTAAGCGAGAATGAGTGGATATATAATCAGTGCAAGAACAGCACACTGTTTAACACTGATTCCTCGTATATTCTAAATTTATGTCCGGCATACTATACAGGAGAGCAAATAGGGATATACACAATGTATCCAGAGTTTTTTAATAAGACCAAGGAAGATATAAGAAAGGCAAGGCTAATATTGCACAGGGTAATAGACCAGACTAACATCAGATTCTTTAATATTTTCAAAACACTAATAATGGCGAATAAAGATATAAAAAAGAATTTTATATCGTCCATATATAAAATATATGAAGAAAACACAGAAAGAGAAAAAACTCGGTACAAATTAACGGATGCCGAGTCAGATGCAAAGATATTCACTATATCAAATCTGCTGAGCCGGCTTATCCAGCCAATATCGCATGACATTACAAAGATGCGAAGTATTCCTGCAGATGCACTGCAAAAATGCACATATCTGAAAAACACAAGCTTTCCAGTTGCCAGCAGCACACCAAACACACCGCGGCAATACACCCAAATATCCTCACCAAGTAGCATTAACCTACAGAACTGCAGTTCTCCTAAGACAAATAGTACGTTTTTGTCTGAGCTGTTCTATGGAAAGCTACTGTACAATAAGATATCCTATAATCACATATACACCAACTACAATACATATACAGAGGATATTTCTAGGACAGAGCAGACACTATCTGGTACACCGGATGATCATAGAATGAAGTATGTGCTGAGTATTTTAAAATCAGAATTTGAGTACGTTACAGCAATACTAAGCAGTGATGCCATGCAGGTAGAAGGGGTGGTTCTAATGTACATTGTTGCGTTCCTGAATCACATGGCCCAGACTAGTAGGCTAACTGAAGTGCCGGTTTTCATACTGGAGAATACAATTATATCACTGGAGAGGCTTACTCGTATAAAGTTGGAAAGAAAACTTTCTGTAGATGAAATTAAAAAGGTGCACATGCTATGTGTGCACGTTCTAAACCTACGCATTAACGTAAATTATAAACAGGAGGTGGTAAAGCTTATTCTGTCGTACATAAACACAGCAGAATGTGAATATACACCAGGGATTGTTTCGTCAATTATAACGTATTTTATTGATGTACAGGTGGAGATAAGAAACCAGTCAGAGCAGCTGCAGGAAAGAGGCCGAGCCTCTTGTATACTAGACTACCTACTAAACAACTACAAGGGAAAAGAGGAAATGAAAAAGATTTTGGAAGTATCAAATACTGCAGAAGACCACAAAGACACAAAGACTGTTTTCCTACTCCACATGCTTTCTTCATTGTTTGAAATGCAAGAGCGTGGGTTTGAAGAGCTAAGAAAAATACACACGGCAAAGAATAATAATGACACAGCAGATACTATTGAAACTGCAATTGAACATTCTAACTCATATTTTTACATTGTGGATATAATAGACCGCATTATATTTACACTTATAGAAGTATCGCCCAAAGCTTTCTTGTCATCGCTGATACTAAGCAGGCTTGCATCTTTGCTGAATGCGTCTTTAATCACACTAACAAACAAGAAATCCTCGGAGCTAAGGCTAAAAGACCCAAAAAGCACATTTTCTCCAGTGAGTCTACTGGGGAACAGAATTAAAATGTATATAGCCTTAAAAACAATAGCATTTGTGCGGGCAGTGGCAGAGGATGAAGACATGTTTAAGCCAGACTTATTTAACAAAGCAATTGAAATATGCGATAGAAAGGGGGTGCTTACTCAGAGAGACAAAGCATACTCAATTCTATTCATTAAGAGAGTTGCAAATCTGAAGGAACAAAGAATAGTCAGTTCAGTTGCATACCCAGACGAGTTCATCGATCCACTGACTTTTGGGCTAATGAAGGATCCTGTTATACTTAAAACCAGTAATACCCGTGTAGACCGGTCTACAGCAGCAATGATACTAATGACAGATCCAACAGACCCATTTACTAGAGACCCACTCACAGAAGAAGATGTAATAGAAGACAAGGAAATGTATCAAAAGATACAAGACTTCCTATCTAACAATTCTTAGTATATGAATATAAAGAAATAAAGGGAATTTATATAGTGTGAACTATGCATGATTTATTAAAAATAAATATTATTTATGCCTTACATATAGTATATAACAACAAAAATGTATAATAGTTTGTAGTAATACAGCATATACGACTATGGCTTCTCTAGCAAACATCTATTCAAAATAAAAATAGGAGAACAACTCTATATGCATCCAGAAATGCTTTGCATTTGAAGTACTTAAAGATTTAAATTACTAAAACTAGTTAAGAGCAATTCCCGCAACAGACTAGAATATCTTATAAATAACCCGAATAATCCAATGCACTGTATAATTATCGGATATTTTGGAATATTTTAGCATTAAACTATTTTTCTTTCTGGACCAGTACAGAATACTTCTATTTATATAAATAATTTTAGCTAAATTTACACTCGTATGAAGGAGTTAGATGTATTCTTGGATACTCAAGAAAATGCACTGTTATTTCAGTATCCACTCAGTTTAGAGGTACCAAATGTACAGACAGTAAATACAAAATGTGATGACAAATACGTTCAAATATCAACAAGCGAGCCAACTGGAACAGTAAATTATAAAGGAATAAGCGGGGACACAATAAACAAGTACTATATACTAAACATAAAAGAGAGCGAAGTAGTGGGGCTGCAGGTAAAGTCAATAACCCAACTAAGACCGTTTTTACCAGAAACAGAAGAGACTATAAAGCTATCAGAAAAAAAGGAAACCAAAGTATTTGCGCTAAATGAATCCCAGGATGAATTAGAAAACAGAATGAAAAATCCTAATTACATTGTAGAAAAAGTAAACAAAACCCCGTGGGTAGAGTACAAGCTGACAGAGTATAAAGAGTCGCAAGTAGTACAAGAGCCTTCTAGGCCGATATCTACACAAATAGCAAACATCCCGCTAGAAAAGATAAAAGAAACTATTTATAATGCAAGAGTAGTAAACATTCCAGAACTCAAAAACATATATCCAACTAGCCCTATTTCAGATATAAACCAAGCAGTATCAGAGATGACCATTCCCTTTCTAGGCAGATACATATTAAAAATAGAATACTTTAATGACCTATCCACTCTATTAATTAGTATATTAAAGAGAATAGAGGAAGGAAATGGTGTATTTACATTTACAAAAGATGAATTAATAGATCAATCAGAAGAATTTACATATCTTCTTAATCAGATAGCGTATAAACAAGACCATGTGTATGTGTTAAAGGGATATAATGAAAATACAATGTAATAACCTGAAATATATCCCAAATATTACCAAAAATCTGAATAACCCGACATAACCCGAAAATACCAACTAATAAATATACCTAGTCAATAAACAGAATATATGCATATACGGAACAAACCAGACTTATCTCAAAACATTTCGATTTTTACTTTGTTGAAGTGTGCACAGATTCTGCTGTTGCATCCATTGGTTTTAATTTCTGTGTAAATTTATTTTTGAAAATGAAAGAAAGGAGTGAAAGACTAATGGAACTATTTGAATCGTTAGTTGTGGTGGAGAAGAGATTGGACCAGACCATTACACAAAAGAAGATGGCGGTTGAAGAGGCTCATTTTAAAAAGATAAAGAAAATATGCACAGTAAGAATAAACATATCACTTGAAAAGACTTCAGAAAATTCTCTTTTCATTCTAATTGGAGGAAAGGTCAAGGAAGAGCCGCAGCCAGGAGACAGTGCAGAGAGTAATACTGAGACAAAGTCAATTGGTTCTGTAGTGAGTAAATTGTACGTTGAATTATCAGAAAATTCTGAATCTAGTCTAAGTGGAAGCAGTAATAGTGGTATACAAGAAGCGCATAGAGATGATTCTTCTGGCGCATTAAGCAAAAGAGTAAAAATGACAACAAATGATCGAAGTGAGACATTTTTTGAGTGGCACAACAGAGCTCCGCCCTCTGATGTATCTGAGTTTGAAATAAAAACAACTGCCAAGTCATCGCACGGCAGGTTATTTATTAGCTTTATTAGCTATACTGGTATTTTTGAGCTATGTGATGATTTAGCGCAGCCAATTGGAATTAAAAAAGGGACGAAACCAGCAATTCTTCTAGGTATTTGGAAGTACATTACAGCGCAGAAGATGAGAGATCCGGCTAGGCCCAAAATAATAGTATGCAATGATATATTCAAGCAAATATTCCAAAAGGACGAGATGATCTTTACAGAAATAATCCAAGGGTTAAACCAACTGTTATCCCCCATTGATATGATTAGTTTCGACTTTCCCATTCCAACCCAGCCTGGAAGTAAGTCACAGTGTTCATATGACATAACCGCTGAGCTGGATCCAATCACCAGAGAATACGCATATGCGAATAACAACAAGATATCCATCCTAAACAAAAAAATAGAAGACATCCAGCTGAGAATAGAAAAGCAGAATGAGAAAATTGATGGATTAAGAAGATTCACTGAAAGCCCAAAGGAATACATAACCAACTGGATTTTAGACAGTTCAAAAGATCTTCACTTAATTGCAGACGACTTATTTGATGTAAATGACGGATTCTATGCTCAGAAAGAGATACAGGAGAGTGTTTACCAGCTCCTTCAGAACTATAAATAAGCCAGGGAGCAAATAATCAGCATACGTCACAATAAACAGACTGTGCATATATCACAGTGTGACCTAAAATGCATCAGCATAAATTATAGGCAGCCACACCCACATTCCCATATAAGTGTATACCGAATCAGATATAGCCCAATAACCTGATATCTAAATTGAGTAATAAACATCTACTACTATTTTTAAATAAAATCTTCTTTATATATATCTTTAGAGGGTGATTAATTTGATGACCCGAATTTCAAAAAAATAAAGATTTAATTTTCTATAAAAAATCCGCAAAAAAATGCGTAATTTCGGGTTATATCTGGTGTGATGCTTTATTACACATTGTATCTTGTGCAATAGTTCTATTTATAAATTCAAGTATTATTTGAGATATTTCGGGTTGTCATTATAAATTCGGGTTATTCTAAAGAGCTTCTTTATTTTAATAGACCAATTATATTCTTTCAAATTGGAACTCAGCCTGGTTATCCTCTGCCTCCTGCTTAAAGTTCTCTGGAATCAGGTTATTCTCTCTGAGTATTTTTATCTCAGATGGGAAATACTTTTTACAGATGTAACCAGTGTCTTTTTGGTCATCTGCGAGTGATACCAAGACAATGTCGTTCTGCTGCACCCAGACAGACTTGTGCATACTTCCTCTGAGAACGCACTTTCTAGTTATTGCGTCAATGCACAGCACATCAAATCGGGAAGACCCCAACGCACAGATTACCTGCCCATAAATGGTTTTTTCGGCTTCATCCATGAACACCATTGGTTGATTCGAACTGTTCTTCTTTTTGCATCCTTTTCTTTTTCCCTTCATATTCTGTAAAATTTCTTTTGCACATTAAATGAAAAAGAGTACAGTAGGAAAGGACTTCCTTATTGAGCAGGTTTGGCTATGGAGCAGCGCAGTTTTTATGTGTGTTTACAGCATGCTAGTTGTAAAGGCAATAACTGGTCTGGGCATTAACAAAAGGGTACTTCACATTGTATCATGCTTATCTCTTATAGTTACGTACAGCTCCTGCATATTCTTTAAGAGTTCTGCAATAAACATCCAGAAGCTATTGAGAGATGGCAATTTTAGATGCTTATTAGTCGCATGCTCACTTCTTAGTGTGCGAAGCATGGTTATTCCTATGCTGCCGTTTTTACTAATGACCACCCTCTCTGTAGCAGGATATGTCATTAAGAACAAAAACAAATTTGAAAAGACTCAGATCATAGGAGTAGCACAAAATCTCATTTGCCAGAAAGACAGAGTAAACCTGTTGGCTCTGAAGATTGAAGCCCTCTCTCTTCCATTAATATTAGTACATTTAATATTTGGAACAGCAGATTTATTTGTATTTGTTAGTTATGCTAGTATGGTGTGGTATGAGTACACTACTAATCCGCGAATGAAAAGCGCAGTGTATGAAATAATTGAAGTAGTAGATAGATTAGTTGGATCATCAAATGTACCAAACTCTGTTAGGGATAGATATATATCTCTAAAGAACTATGTTAAGACAAGAATACCAGTAAATGAGGGTGCACATGGTTCTGTTCATGCGAAACCATCACATATACATGGTAATTAGCAAAATAAATAGCTCTTAGTTATTCGTATCTAGATAAATTTAATTCGCTGCATTTACATATGACTGAGTAAAAGCATTAAAAACTCAGGTCATACAGTATTGTTAGTGTATCAAGAAATACCAAAAAGAATAGAATATGGATTTACCTATATTAGCCAGTTTCTATTTTTATTTCAGTTATAATATGAGAGTTTATTTAAGCCCCAAACACTATAACTGTACAATAATGGAAATGAATTGAGTAGAACTGGAATAATTAAACACAATATTAAACAGTTGCATAAATTTATTATACTTTTGTTTTTATATGATGCGCTATAATTAGACTAAAGAGTACTCTATGCCAGCAGCAGACTCATTAAACACGCCAGTGCTGGTGCATTCAATCTCAACTCCAATTAGCTTTTTCATTGTTTCTTGGTGCATGGCTAAGTCTTCAGTTATTTTAGATAGCTTTATCACAACCTTGATTATAGTGGTTTGTGTGGCTATTTTAGACCGAGCATCCTTAATGAACTCTATGATAGACTCAATCCGTTGTAAATCTTCACTGCCCTCATCTATATCAGCGCTTGCTGCTGGGTAGTCTTCAACAGTAATGGAGTCCATCCATGTGTATCCTTCTATCTCCCAGGTGCTCTTCATTGCTTGATATATCTCTTCTGTTAAAAAGGGGAAGAGTGGGTGTATAAGCTTAATAAAGTTAAGAGAGACTGTTCGCAGAGTGTTAATACCAGATATATCCTTTCTGCCCTTAAACAGCTCTAAGTAGAAGTCACAGAACTCATAGACCATAAACTGGTGCACATCTACTGCGGCTTTCATGAAGTTAGAGGACTCTAAAGAGCCATTTACACTAGCAATGGCCTTGTTAAATCTGCTTTCAATCCAGCGGTCTGTGATATCCTCAAATGATCCCTTTTTAACCTTTTCATTGCCTTCTCCTGGCTTCTGTGAAAGTGCGAACTTCATTCCATTCCATATCTTGTTACAGAATCGCCTGCAGCTTAGAACTTTATCAATGCTTAGGTTTACATCCCGCCCTAGAGAAGCACTGGAAAGAAGCGCATATCGCAGAGCATCACTTCCACATGCTTCAATTCCTGCTGGATACTCCTGTGTTATACTGTCCGTTGCCTTTTCCACCTCATTCTGGGACAGATTCCCTGTCTTCAGCTTGGACAGAAGGTTTTCTAGAGTGGTGCCGGATATAACATCAACTGGGTCAATGACATTCCCTTTACTCTTACTCATTTTCTCTCCCTTTGCATCTCTTACTATGCTGTGGAATAGAACCATCTTGAATGGACATTTTCCTGTTAGGGCAATTCCCATCATCACCATTCTGGCCACCCAGAAGAAAATAATATCTTTTCCTGTTTCTAAAAGAGATGTTGGGTAGAAGGTCTTCAGGTCTTCGGTTTCATTTGGCCATCCAAGGGTAGAGAACGGCCACAGCCCAGAGGAGAACCATGTGTCGAGAACATCTTCTTCCTGCTCAACCGGCCCGCCTGCCTGCTTCTCTGCCTCCTCTTTACTTCTTGCAATGTACCACTTTCCATCCTTAGCATACGCGGGTATTCTGTGCCCCCACCACAGCTGACGGGAAAGGCACCAGTCTTTAATGTTCAGGAGCCATCCCTCCCATGTCTTGTTCATCTCCTCTGGAACAATCTTCAACTCTCCAGACTGCGAGGCTTCAAGCGCCTTCTTTGCAAGCTTCTGGCAGTTCATCCACCACTGTGGTGTAAGCCTAGGCTCTATCACCTCCCCTGTTCTTGAGCAAATTGGAAGGTTTGAAGAGTGGCCCTCTTCTTTCACCAAAACTCCCAATTCTCTGAGAAGTTTTACAGTCTCTTCCCTTGCATCAAATCTAAGAAGTCCTTTAAACGGCCCAACTGTCATTCTGTTGTTAATGTCTAAAATAGATATCATCTCAAGATTGTGTTTTTCTCCTACCTCGAAGTCAACGTGATCATGGGCAGGTGTTATTTTTAGCACACCGGTTCCAAAAGACATATCAGCTGCCTCATCAAATACAAACTGCATCTTCTTCTGTGTAAGTGGATTGATAGGCGAGCTGCCCTTAAATTTGGCATACCGGCTGTCATTTGGATTAGCACACAGTGCTACATCGCCAAAAATAGTCTCAGGCCTTGTTGTTTGTACATGGATTGTTTCCATCTTTCCATCAACCTCCACACTGTACTTAATTGTAAATATTCTCCCAGCAACATACTCCTTCCCGTCAGTGAATATTTTTCCATATGGTTCAACCATCTTGTAGTCCACCTCTAGGTCACTTAAGCTGGTTTGTATTTTTGCACACCAGTTGGACAGCCTATTTCCTCGATAAATCAAACCCTCTTCATAGAATCTAACAAAGGCTTCTGTTACTGCTAGAGAAACATCTGCATCCATTGTAAACTTCTCTCTAGTAAAGTCCAGACTAGTGCCCAGCGACTTAAACTGCTCTGAGATACGGCTGCCATACTGGTTCTTCCACTCCCATACTTTTTCTAAAAATGCCTCTCTAGTCATGTCTTTCCTGTACATCCCCTGCTTCTCAAGCGACTTCTCTACAACCACCTGTGTTGCTATTCCTGCGTGATCAGTTCCAGGAAGGTAGAGAGTCTTGTACCCCTGCATTCTCTTCCACCTAACAAGTGTATCTTCAATTGAGGCCATCATAGCGTGCCCTAAGTGAAGAGATCCTGTCACATTTGGAGGAGGTAACACTATACTAAACATCTTTCCATTACATGCCTTGGTTTTGTATTCTGGAGTGAAAAATCCTTCTTTGTTCCACCATGAAAACCATCCATTCTCCACGGTCTTTGGGTTGAACTGGCCATTAAGCTTTGTAACAGTCTTTTTTTCTCCTTCCGGTATAAACTCTCCCTCTTCAAATTCCAGTTTCTTTTTTTCTTTTTGATTTTCCTTCTTTGGCATATTCTTCTGAATCTCCATTTTTGCTCATGAACTTTGCTAGTTTGCTCATCTTTTTCTCTAGCTTTGCTCTCTTTCTCTCATCTGTTTCAACAGAAAGTGCTGCCTTTAATTCTTCCATTTATTTTTCTATTTTTATTTTTCTATTTATATTATGATGGCCGATTTAGCTGCTACTCTATACTCCCGGACAGAACTGCTTCACAGCACGTCCAGCTCTGTCTATTGGCTAGTTATCTTAGACTACTTCCAAATCAAGAGTTTCTGGGTTTTATTATGCGGATTGTCTATAATTCACTATATAATCACAATTTCATCTACTCCTGTTTTTGGTCAGGTTTTATGTGCTGCCTCAGTTACTCTTTTCTTCTTGAAAGCTAGAAAAGAAAAGACGTTCCAGGCAAATAAAATAGACACAGAAACGCCGCAGCTAGTGATTAATGGGCTGAGATACATTGTGTGCAGTTTAGTTTGCATTTCCATATTTGCATGTGATTTTTCTATATACCCACTGCACAAGTACAAGAGCAAGTACTTTGGAATATCATTAATGGACTTTGGTGTTGTGGCTTTTATGGTCAATGCAGGGATTCTTTCCTCTCTTTCCCACAGGTTTAGGCTGAAAAAATCGCTTTATATGATTTGTATGGGGTTAGTTCGACTATGTGTTATTCTTTCAGGGTATCACGCAGACCCAACTGAGTACGGCCTGCATCTTAACTTCTACTTCGTGTATCTTCTCTCAGAGAATGTCAGTCTAATATTCAAGCATGTAAATCCAATGATAGCTAGTGGTTTAATACTTGCACTGCATGAAATGGCCATTTCAAGAAAGTCTGTAGTTGAGTATGTATTTTTTGGCGCAAGAGACAACCTTCTCAGTGCAAATAAAGAAGGACTTATTTCCATCATGCCGTACACTGCAGTTTTGCTTCTAGGGAAGGGTGTAGGGAATATCTTACTGAAGAAGAACCAAACGAATCTAAGCAAGCTTTTAAAGCTAGTGGCGGTCTACACTTCGCTGCATATAATCCATTTGTTGTTCATTCCAGTGTTAGAGCCATCAAGAAGGCTCTGCTCCATTTCTTTTATTTCTTTCTGCTGTGCTGCAATTGTATTTCCCATGTGTTTGTTATACGGCCTGGCATGTGTCTACACAGTAAGCAGTATTGAGTTTATTTCTGGACTGAGCCGGCTGATGAATCCGTTGTTTTTACTGTCTAATCTATACGTGCTAATTGGCAACCTCATATTTGACTGGCAAAAGTATTCGCGCATGCAATCTCATATGTGCAACATTGTTTATCTATTTTTAACCTTTGGTCTTCCTGTATATCTGTATAAAAAGCACACAACATTGGTTGAAAAGAAGAAGGTAAAATAAAATTGATTTTTAAAAATCTCCACTATTTTATACGTGCTAAACACATTTTAAATTTTCTATTATTTCTTGTTCAGTATATGCACTAAGTATACTGTTTTGGAGTATTTCATCTAATTTCGGGTTATTTAGTTAGTTATGTATACATAAATCATACTTCTACACTATACTAGCAAACTATTATGAGCAACTTTAGCCCATCCGCGGGGTTCTTTACGATTATGCTATCTATTTTACTAAGGTATTCTTCAGATATTTTTTGATTGGATTATAATACTACTTCTAATGTATTTATAAAAAGACAAGTGCCGAATTTACGTATACAAATAATAAAGAATATTATAATCGGAAATGCCCCAAAATTTATTCTAATAATGTAGATATATCTATAGGCTGTGTTAGAATGGCAACTACACCGCCTCTTCCTTTAATCTTATCCCCTTCACTTGTATACTGTGAAATTATATTTACTTCTGCATTAGTCTGCTTGGAAAGTTTAATTATTTCTTCTGCCGCCATTCTTTCCTTTGGTATCTCTGATTTTATTAGGCCGTCGGATATAATTATTGTTTTAGTTATGTAATTCTCACAAGCACACATTACCTCTTTAAGTCCGACTGCAATGCCTTTTGTGCCTGTATCCTCCAGTCTGTAGTAATTATTCAGTGCAAGAAGCTCATTTCCCTTCTTAATGCCTTTTAACTTTCTGAGCAGATCTGGGGTTTTAAATATCGCATCTATTTCTTCCGTGTCACCTTTGTGTGTGTTGCTTGTTGCCACTTGCTTTTTAATAAAAACAACAAGGTTCTTTAGCTGTGGCTGCTGGCGGAAGTAGTCATCTACTTCTTTATCTGGGCCTATAATAGCAAACACGGTTAAGTTGCTCTTTAAATAGCTTAGAATTTGCTTGAACAGCTTGTCCTTTGACTTTACTTTGTCTGGGAGAGGTACACGCCGCAATGTATACTCTGTTGCTAGAAGTAATGAGTACCCATCTTTTCTGCATATAAAATATCCCATGCTTGCTTTGTTTTCTAGTGTAAGACTCTCCAGCATTTTTATAGAGGCCGCAGAGAGATGGTCCTTCTTAAGAGACATTCTTTGGTTCACAGATATTTCTAGAGTGTGGAATGTCCCTGTCTTGGTGTACTCTGTTTCATTTAGAATCTTTCCCTTGATAAATAATATACCCACTGCTAAGTCTACTGTTACCGCCTCTACTTCTACCTCCAGCAGAAGAGTAACTCTTATTTTCGATTTCCCCCCTTCTCCAGGAATACTTCTCTGCGTTACTGTCTTTACTGTGTCTTTTGCATCAATTATCCGGTACAGCTCATATATATCATCAATATCCTCTGGAAATACATCTAAGAAAACATTGTACTTTGTCTGGGTCTTTTTAAATATTTTCATTCTCTGTTATTGTGTATAACTATTTATGTATATTTGGGGTATTCTCTATGCACTGTGCTTGGCTGTAAAAGAGACCGTGCAGAAGGAGAGCGCATGCATTTTCATTCTGTGCAGAAACAGCGACATATCTGGGCTCAAGCCAACAATAACGAAATTCGAAAAATACTTTAACAAAAAATACCAGTACCCATATGTTCTAGTGAATGACGTCCCGTTCACTGAAGACTTTAAAAAAGAATTTACATCACTCACAGGAAACACAGTGGAATTTGGAATAATTCCCACTGAGCAATGGAGCTATCCCGTCTGGATCGATAAGAAGAAGGCCAAGGAAAGAAGAGATAAAATGCAAAAAGACAATGTGTTGTATGGCGGGAGTGAATCGTATAGACACATGTGCAGATACTTTTCTGGGTTCTTTTTTAACCACCCACTCACTGCAAAGTATCAGTACTACTGGAGAGTAGAGCCAGACACGTCCCTTCACTGTCCAATAGAGTATGACGTGTTTGAGTACATGCGCATAAACAAAAAGAAGTACGGATTTACAATAGCACTCTATGAGTACCCACAGACAGTGGCTTCTTTATGGAAAACTGTTCAGCAGTTTATTTCCTCATACAATACATTTTATAAGCCTGGTGACTACTGGACAATAATAGAGCCAATTAACCTACACAGGTTCATCACAGATGAAATGTATACGCAATACAATATGTGCCACTTTTGGTCTAACTTTGAAATAGCAGACTTTTCCTTCTTCAGAAGCAAGAAATACAGAATGTTCTTTAACTACCTAGACAGATCAGGCGGATTTTTCTATGAGAGGTGGGGAGATGCTCCTGTCCATTCAATCGCAGCCTCTATATTCTTAAATAGCAAAGAAGTCCACTACTTTGAAGACATTGGGTATACTCACCCGCCATTTACACACTGCCCACATCCTTCCCTTCAAAAATCTGCCTGTGACTGCAATGCTTTTACTTCAGTGTCCATTACTATGCCTCAGTGTATAAGTCTGTATAAAAAAGTAAGTAAACTAACAAGTAATCAATAATACCAAGAGTGCATATATGCTTTATATACACTCAGATATACACTCTTATATTCTTGTTCTGTTAAACTGAATTTGTACTAATCGTATAATAAAGCATACTGTTCTTATAATAACTATTATCTTAAATAACCCAAATTAACATTTAAATATTTCCATTCTTTTCTCATCTCTCTATTCCTACTTCTTTCTTTCTATTTTTTATTCTTTCTGTGTTAATTATTTATTTCTTGTATTGGAATATTTATAGAATGTAATCTTTTATTTTTTTGTATTTCATCTGGAATAATTTAATGAATATTTAACCCGAATATAATTAAATACTGATATAAATGAACTATTTATTAGTAACTTATCGTATATTATTATAGGCTTAAATATCTTGAATATTTAAATTCTAGCCAGAGGATAATTTCTGTGCTCTTAGTAAGGAAGTACAACATAAATTTATAGATGTCTGGGATTCCGGTGTTATTTATTCTCATTTGAGTATTTCCTAACTATTCTATCAATGCTATCCCTGCGCTCTGTTCTTTCTGCTTTCTCAAGTCTTTTAAAGCACTCTACAAGGGACGTGTACGGTGTATTATTATCTCTGACCTCTACAGAATTATCAAATAGCTTTATATTTCCTGTCTTGAGCCCATTAATAACCGACCGTCTGGTTCTTTTCACAGGAGTCAAAAATATTGTGCTTTTCTCTTTCTTTGGTGTAAGAATATTAATGAACTTATCCTGCTCTGCGTACTTTCTTTTCATTTTATTTCTGTTCGGTGATGCATTGTCTGTTGTATTAAATACTGTGCTGTGGTCTGCGCCGTTCTTGCTTTTATCTGGCTCTGGAGCAGTGCTTACCACAGAGGCCTCAATCTGGTTGTCTGTGTCCACTCGTCTGTGCTTTTCACTGTTCTCCTGCTCGCATAGGTTCTTTTCTAGAGACAAGTTTTTTTGGTGTGAATCCTCGCACTGCCTGGGAATTTCTTTAGGAATCTTTTCATCTGATGCTGGGTATACTCTGTGCACATCTTTTCCTGGGAATGGATGCTCTCCCAGTGGCTCCACTTTTTCTACTGTAGGCGTGGGAAGGTCCTGTTCTTTGCTCTCTAAAAGTATATATGAGCTGTCCAACTCTGTGTCCATAAAAAATTTAGAATAAAATGAAACTAAGTTGCTTTATTTCTTAGCGGTCTTCTTACCAGTTGCGAAGTACTCTGGTACTCTTGTCTCAGTGGCGGCCTTATCCAAGACTTCGTGGATGATACCTACACCAATGGTCTTACCCATGTCTCTAAGAGCGAATCTTCCAAGGAATGGGAACTCAGAGAACTTCTCCATAACAGTTGGCTTGGATGGGACAATGATAACTCTGGCGCATGGTCTAGTTCCAGAGATCTCAGTTGGCTTGTCGTTTGTTACTACAAACTCCTTTCCTTTCTTGCTTCCAATGTCACAGAGCTTGGCGAAGATAGTGCTGACGTGGGTGGCAGCAATGTCCATAGTAGGAGCATATCCAGCCTTGATGCACTTGACCTTTCCAATGAAAATGACTGTAGCGTATGCTGCGAATCCTTTAATGCATGGGTTGGCTGCATCTGCGATGACTGCACCCTGCTTGATCTTATCAGTGTCCTGGTTAGTCTTTAGTGTGATACCACAGTTTTCTCCAGCCTCAACCTTCTTTCTGGCGGTCTTGTGGATTTCCATGGTCTTGACTTCAGTGGCTACTCCTGCTGGGGCGATGTTTACCTTCATACCAGCTAAGCATGTTCCAGACTCAACTCTTCCGGTGTATACTCTACCAATACCCTTGATCTCAAGAATGTTTGTCAGAGGAATTCTGAGTGGAGCCTCGGTCATTCTCTTTGGAATTGGGTAGTAGTCAATAGCCTCTTCTAATGATCTGATTGGGGTTGCGTCTGGGGTCTCTTCTGGAGTCCATCCCTTGAACCAGTCAAACTTCTCACCCTCGGCGGTTAAACCGTATCCCTTGAATCCGGAGATAGCAATGATTGGGGTGGTCTTCATGTTGTACATCTTCTTCATTCTTCCTTTGATGTTTTCGCTGATTTCTTCAAATCTAGCCTTTGCCTCTGCGTCAGATCCAAGAGTATCTAACTTGTTGATGGCAACGATGGCCTTGGATACACCAAGAGTGTGTGCAAGAACGATGTGCTCATATAAAGTACTGGTGTCTGCAATGGCTCTCTCGAACTCACCCTGTGCAGCTGGCACAATAATGACAGCGACATCTGCCTGGGCAGTTCCGGTGATCATGTTCTTAAGGAATCCTCTGTGCCCTGGGCAGTCAAGGATGTTTACAGTGTGCTTTGCTGTCTTCACAACCTTCATTGATACCTGAATGGTAATACCAGACTCTCTCTCTGCCTTGTTGTTATCACAGAAGAAAGCGTAACTGAAGGATCCTTTTCCGTGCTCCTTTGCTACTTCTTCCAACTTGTCAAGTGTTCTCTTGTCAATTACTCCTAGCTTGTAACACAAGTGTCCAATGGTAGTACTCTTACCACTGTCTACGTGTCCAAGGAAGCATACATTTATATATTGTTCTTTCTGCTCAGTCATTACATGGTATAAAATTTTTTACATTTTATTCTTTATTTTTTTTCGTAATTAAAGTAACTGTTTAATTACTAATTAAAAAAGCTCTTTCCCGGGTATTATAATAATTAGATACTTAGTATAACCCGAACTAACCTAAAATATTCTATCGTACAGACATGTCATACACTATACAGAATGAATAAGAATTCTGCTGCAGACATTCACCCTGCGCTGTAAGTATCCTTTAAAATCAATTACTCATTCTATTAAGCATTAACATACAAAACTTAACACACATTGTATAATAAAATATATTCAGCCCAGTTTTTTTGCTACTATATATAATAAGTCATAATATATTACACATATGGTAATTATTAATTTATTTATTACACATTGAATATTAAATTAACCACCATGCACAATAATAATTTAATACACAATGTGTAATAAAATCCAAAACTTATTACTTTTTATGCAATGTGCATTAAATAGTATCTTTATATTATTTATGATAATTTGTAGAAGTTGTCTAAATTTGAAATAATGCAGTAAATGGGTATGTGCGCTGTGTTTATTGAGACTTTTTAGTGCGCACTAATTATTTCGGACTATGTTGTAATGTTCTGTTAGGTGCATTAATTTATTCCGGGTGCTTTTATTTTTTATTTTTGTTTAGCTGCTAAGTTAATAATGACTCTGTCTGTAGGCTATGCCATATCAAGCGAATCTTATGCCCTGTGTAAGATAGATAAATCAGCAGTGATAAATAACAAGATTATACTGCGAGATGGAATAGTAGATGCCGACTCTGATTATTTGGTAATTTCCTGTAGGGAGTGGGATAGTCTAATCAGTGTACATTCGTATGATGAAGAAGTGCCTTTTGGGACTATACACATCAATCTAACAGTAAATACAAATGAAATTGTAAAGAAGTTTACAGTGCCGGCAGACCAGGTTCTATTTGATGTAATTAAGATAGTGCTGTATACAGAGAAGATGTCGCGAGATGAGTTTACCAATAGGTTTAGATATGAAATAACCCCGAATCTAGGTCTAGATGAGAAATTAGTGCGGGGTGAAGCTGAGGATGTATGCATAGAAATATTTGAGGTTAGTAGAGAGAATGTGCCAGAAAAGGAAGAGTGCAAGCCAGTTGAATTTAGAAATGTAGGTCTTACCTGCTACATGAACACTGCTCTGCAGGTCCTGCTGGGCGTGGGTGAACTATCAAGCGCAATTGAAGAAATGAGCAGAGATGAGATATGCAAGTATTCAGAAAGAAAGGACAGTAAGAAGGGATACAACAGAAAAAAGTGTGGTGACCTTTTAAATGCGTATAGAGAACTAATCAGAACAGTTAGAAAAAAGGGGGACTGTGCAGGGAAATTGAGAGAGATCAAAAGAGCAATAGGCGCCATTGACAATCGATACAGAGGGTGTACAGAAGAAGATGCTGGCGAGGTTTTTTCGCTGATACTAACGAATTTTAACTACCTGTTTGAAAAAACAAAGTATGCAAAATTAATACCCGATCTGTTTATGTACTCTGCAGAGAGCGTGCGTATATTTAAAGAGGGAGAAGAGGTGGTGAGCAAAAAAGTCAAGCCGCTTTACAAATCGTTTGTGCTGAACGGATCTTTCGGGTCTGAAGGTGGACCGCATTCACACGTGCTTGTAATACACAAGAATCAGCTGATTGTGACTGGGCTGTGCATACACTCAGAAAGAGATACCATTGGAAATATTAAGAAAAAGATTTCAAATAGCTTCCACGTGGAGACAAGCAAAATAGTAAGCATACTTATATCTAACGGGAAGGTAGGAAAAGTAGCAGATGAGGACCTGCTGGCCTGCAAGCGAAACCTTCTGGAGCAGCCTATTTTCTACATAACAGATGAGGAAATAGAGTCGATTGAATTTTTGTTTATAAGCTACACCCCGATTGCAGAGGGCCTTGCCTTCTTTACCTCACTGTTCAGCGGACTAAAAAACGTATTTCAGATACCTTTTCTTGTAAGAAAAAAGTGCAATATAGCGCAGTTTTTGGAGAGCCATTTGCGTATAAAGCGGCGAGATGTGCCAAACACAGTGCTTGACATACAGCAAAACATTGAAAGCACAGAAAAACACTTTGGATCGATGGTTGTTGTTCTTTCTAATAAGTACTGGGATGCAACTGCCCATATTGACATTATTAAGAACAGAAAGTATGAAGTGAAAGAGTGTGTGCATGTTCAATGTGTAGTGAGCAACTGGGAGAACTTAACAGTTAGAGAAAGAACGCCTGAAGATACAGAGAAGTTTTCTTTTGATGCGGTAGAAGAGTCTACTAAATTTAGAAGGTTTTCAAAGTACTTTTGCGTGCAACTTCCAGTTGGTCTGGGAAGGCCATTTAAAGGCGACAAGTCAGACAGGCAAAAACTCTTTGTAGAGAAAGATGGCTTGGTTTTAGATGGCGCAGTGTACTCTCTCGTGGGAATACTCGTTCACCATAGCTTCGGAATTGGCGGGCATTATGTGGCATTCACAAAAAGAAATAATACGTGGTACCACTGCAATGACAGCACAATCACTAAGTCTTCTGTAAATGAGGCAATATCCACAGGCTATCCATACGGAATATTATACAAAAGATCTGATCTATGTACGCAGTGAATGATTTGGGGTTTTGCTGGCGTATTTATATCGTGCAGATGAATATACCGTATGTCTTAATTGAAATGTGAATCCCCTTCACAGTGCTAATGAACTACTTCTATTTAATCTATAATAGAAATGATTTATGGCACATAAATGCCTATTGTGTTTAGTTAATTGAGTCTCTTCAAATGCACGCCTGTTGTTTATACTGGGCTGCTTTTATACTGTGATAAAGCTGATTTTACTGCTTCAGAGTGATTTACATAATAAAATATACTTTTTCTAGAATTAAAAATGGGTTTTGTGTTTTTATAAAAACCCGTCCTGAATGTTTAGGTTCTATGTACATTTTGTAAAAAGAAGATATTTCATAATTAACAAGACACACAAAAATTGGGTTTAGATTGCTATACTATACAGATTATCTGTATCCATCATATGCTCCTTCTATCTATTTCTGCATACATGTTACATGTGATAAGTTTATTCTGTGGGCATGCAGCTGTTTTATGGTTGAAGTTTAAAATCTGTATTTGTATTCTTTCTATAATTGTAGTTGTTTAGTCTATTTTCTTTTTAGAGTTTATTTTGTTTTTATTATAATATCCCTTCCTTTATAAATAATAATAGTTATTGGCAAGAATAATATATATGCCAGCGATCTTTATATTCTTTAATTAGTGTGGCTCTAGAAATTATCTATCACAATGCACGCTGCAATAGAGATAGCTCATATGAAAAGTCTCTGAACATATTTAATCTTTCAGATGGAAATTGCTCACTTCCTAATATGCACTGCATTTGGGCCATGGAACTATCTATACGCGCTTTTAGGCATACTTTACACCTTGCTCTGTACACAAGTGCATGAAGTGCATATTCGTATGAACTGTTTGGCATGTACTTATTTACTACGTAGTCTCTAATGTACTCATCTTCACTACCTAAGATATTGAGTATTTCACTTTCTAGTTTCATACACCCACTGTCTATGCCAGCACATTTTTTCCCTGTGTTATATACTCCGACAGCATTTTCATCTTCATTAGAGACAAGCATTGCTAAAATGTTTTCTACATCCCTGGGTATCACAGTATGAGCACTGATTATAATATCATTTGCTGGCTCTGTTGTTTTATGTAGAATTTGGTCTATCTTTTTGCATGTTCTTTTACAGGAAGAAGTAGCTCTTATTTTGGACAGCAGGCCTCTTTCTCTCTCGTCAATTAGATTTATGCGCAGGAAGAAGACTATGCATGAAAAAATTCCATTTTTATCATTTTGTGCAGTAAAGTATTCTAAGCAGTCACACAGTACCTTCTTGGAGGTGCTGTTAACAGATATTTTTGAATACCTTGCATCTTCTAGGGTGTTTAATGTTTCTTTGCACATTTTTTTAATTAGCGTGGTGTATAGCATTAGCGATGTGTTTCTTACTTTCCAGTTGCTGTGGGAAATAAGCATAGCAGAAAGCAGAAATAGGGATGGCTCATACACTCTCATGTCGTATTTGAATATCCCATCACTTGATATACTTTTAAGCACGTTGAGATAGTGTATTAGATACTTTTCATTTTCTATTTTTGGCTCCACACTAGACACATCTTTTTCCATCTGCAGCTGGGATATACCACAATCAGAAGAAAATGTGAGTTCAAAATTGTCACGCACCGGCTTAAATACAAATCTATTTTCAATTAGCATAAACGATCTCTGCAGTGCCTCTTTCATAACATAGTGTGTGGCTATTTTGCTCTTTGAATTCCCTTCTGATGCACTAAGTGCCTTAAAGGCATATGGAATTCCTCCATCCCTTCTAATGTTTTTTAGGTCTTTGGTTGTGATTAGATTCATTAAATCTTTCGCATAGTTCAAAGTTGTTTCTGGGGCATCACAGAACAAAAGAATTGACTTTATCACATCAGATGCTATCATAATAACTCCCAAATGCCCTCCAACAGTCAGTAGTGCATCAGTTAAAATGTCCAAACACTGCACATCATTAGTTGTTATAGCATGCACTGCAATAAACATAATGCACTCTCTAATGGTGTACCAGCTCAGTAAATAGCTAGTAGTTTCTTCATCCCTTTCCTTGCTTGTATGTAACACCTCGGTGTGCTCTGAGAGATATATCTCACGGGTCTGCAGAATCTTCAAGGATTTTCTAAATAGAGGAAGAATAAACTCATTGTATATATCGCTTATATCGTATGCAAGATCTATTTTATATGTTTCTAGAATGTTTAGACCCGGCATACCAAATGACTTTCTTTTTTTGTTTCCACTATGTGTGCTGGATTTATTCGATTTCCCTCCAAGAATATCCGATCAGCCGGAAGTGCATTGAATACACTCCAAAGCACATGTATGTCTTTATGCACATTAGATAAATCCTGTGCATTCTGAATCCTTTCAAGCGCATTTTTCATAATCTGCTGAATTACGTCTCTGTTTTTTTCTGTTATATTATCTGCCAGAAGAAGAGCCATTCCATGCAACTCGCTATTTTGAGTTGACTTTACCGCAGAGTCTATCTGCTTTGCTGTTATATCCATTTTGAACGATGCAGATATCTCCCGCACTTCTTTGTGTGTCTCTGTCAGTGCATTGAGTATTATTTCCTTGAATCTTTTCTCTGGTACGTGATCCTGCACATCTTTTGTTTCAATCAGAACTTTCAAATAATGCAGTCCCTGAAGCACACGGCAGTAATTAGTGCTTTCAGCCATCCCCAGTACAATTTCAATTATTTCTTTAAAAAGAACCATGCTTTTTTGGTTTTTGTTGTCTTCCAGCTGGTTCTCTACTAAATATTTGTACTTAGTTACAACCTTGTATCGCATCGCCTTTACTACAGTATAGAATAACAGCCTGACTCTTTTCTGGTTCTCATTTGCCATAAGTATTTGGTTATACTGCAGCCACCGCACTATTTTGCCTAGCCTGCTTTCAATAGTAGCCTGGTCCTTTAGAAGACTTTCAAAGTATTCAACTCTTACATTTTCATTTTTTGTGCCAATGCATTTTTCATGCATATCCTCTGGAATAACACTACACGCATCAGTAAAAAATACACAGTTTAACGAGCCGTGCTCTACTAAAATTGCAAAAATCTCTCTGCGAATAGCATTTGATAGTTTGCTTGATAGTATGCGAATGTTTCTGGCACCTACGCTTGTAAAATCAACTTCTCGAAGCATTTTCGCATACTGCATGTGATCTGCTAATAGAAGAAGCTTTGTTATTTTATCCCCAGACTTTTTATCATTTAGCAAGAAAATATCTCCCTCGCTTGCTGACAGTCTCACTGATTTCATGGACAAAGTAATACTTGTTCTATTATGAACAGACCAATTTACATTATTAAGCAAAGAGCTTTCTAAACAACCTCCCACTAATTCCTTTACAATATTCTTAATAATATTCCTAATAACAAAATGTGAATTGCTCATGATGCTGTTTAATGTCTCCACTAACAGATCTTCATTGTCCTTAAGAATGCATCCTGGTGTTTCAATTTTCGTGGTATTTTCCGTGCCCCTCTTAATTAAGCCTGATGATTCTGTAACTTTTCTCATCTGCTTGGCCAAAAGTAGTATTGTTTCATACCCTACTCTTAACTCATGCGTTGTTTTAAGTTCGCGCACTTTTTTTATTACTTTGACTAGCTTATTCCAAACCAGCTTGTCATTAGTCAGCGCGCCCTTTAAAAACACCAAATAATCTATACAGCTGCATTTCATATCATCAACATCCTCTATATTCGATGTGCACTCTATACTTTCATTCAAACACCTTTCTGCGTGTGCAAGATAGTATAAATGCCCTCCATGCAGTTTCTTATCCAGTGAGTCTGTTTCTATAATATGGGCTTTTAAGTGCCCTTTACAGAGATCTTTCAAAGCAAAGGATTCTTTCCTTGCAACTGTTTCCACCATAAAAATTTGCAATATAGACACAGTTTATTAATATTTCTGGTTGCATCAAAATATTTATGCATTTCTTAACTTTTGGTTGTTCCAGTATGTTCTTCTATGTATATAATCCCACATGCAGCAATAGAAACAAATGAAACAATAAACACAATTATCATATAAACAGCTACATCGTATTGAGGCGGTGCATGATAAATCATCATAAAGTCTGAATTGTCATCATCTGATATTGAGCTGTTTAAAGAAATAGTAACAAAACTACTCTCACTATCTTTTCTTGTTTCTTGTGGTATAATATTGTTCATCAATCCTATTTTCTAAAACTAAATCATATTTATAATTTACTGTATTATTGTTTCTATTAAATATGAAAGTGCCAGTCTAAACTGTATACATCTGTTCTACTCTACTAGTATGTAAGTATACAATATACACAATATAAGAATACAATTAAATTATAAATTATTTCAGACTTCTTTTCATACAAAGTGCTGGTTTTCTGTGTATGCCAGGAGACTATAGATGTCTCTGGGGTAGCAAAGCATCTTATTTAAATGATGGTGTGGTGAATCTAAGAGTGAATATTGCTATTAATGGTATTATATGTGTGTAGATATCACTTCTAATAGTGTTATGATTGATGAAATTATAAATGATAATAAATTAAACCATATAAAGAGTTTCTGGAAATCAATAAATACCAGGCTTTATATATAACAAATATAAGTTTGCGCATGAGAAGAGAATATTTAAATAACGCATAATTAACACATTTTGTATTATTTAAATATTCTCTTTGTCTATTATTTATGTCTTCTATGCTGCTTGGTTATTAAAATACTAATTTTCTAGAAACAATTCAAGATTTTATTTTAATATTAACTGTGAACTATGCATAATTTATTAAAAATACAATATTATTTATGCCTTGCATTTAATAAAGTGTATAGTACTAAGTCTTTATTTTAATTTTTATATATACGCCTTTAAATAAATAAAATTTACATTAAAGATATTTCTGGCAATTACACTGAAAATATAAATTATAAGGCATAAATAATATTGTATTTTTAATAAATCACGAGTAGTTCACATAAATGAAATACAACTAAAAAGACTATTTTAATACATATTTATATCTAAATACAGGGCAGTAAAACAAGCATTACAAGTATACTAAAGACTTTGGTAATAATGTATATACAGTAGAATTTGAATGTATTTATTCTTAATAATTTAGAAGATATGATAACTATATGTGTAGAATAGAATACAGCTACGGTACAAAATAAAGAAGATTTGATGAAGCAGAAATAAGGCCCTTTTCTTGGAGAGCCATTATATATGCATCCAATTCCTGGTCTTCAAGTGGGAAAGTTTTCATAACAATCTGTTTAAGTTCGGATGATTCCATCCCCGTTTGTTTTTTAAGTGTTCTTACTATGCACGCCTCAATAGCACTCTTTGAATATGCATACTTAGCTGTTGTTATCTCACTGAGTGTACTTTGAGTATCTGGGGAAAATATATTTATCCGCCTGGGTTCTTTGGGAAGATTCTTATGGATTTCGTATATTCCATTGTTTTCTGTAATTATAGATGCATCAATTAATGTCTGTAATTTTGTTTTTATCATTTCTTGGGCCTGATCAGTTACATCAACCAAGACTGCATAAACTAGGCTGTCCAATGTTTCTATTCCTGCTCTAGCCAAAAGTATAAGAATTGTGCCTTGTATAACATCACACTCTACCTCTATATCATTTACCTCCAGAGTAACAGAGGACACTGTAGGGCAAAGCTTAAGAATAAATTTACGGCCTTTTTCTGTGCAGTACTTATTAAGATTACTCCACATCTCTTTTAGCTCAGCAGGGATGCGGATGTTTACTACAGGATAGTTCCATCTAATACATGCGAGCAAAAAACAATCAGACTTTAAATCTGACTTATGTGTTCGGAAATATATTTCACTTATTGCAATGTCCTTTATACAAAGAAGAATTTCTTCAAAATTTACAGGATCATAGTACTCCTGCGTTTTATGGAGAGTTTCTATATTTATGTATTCCAGTGCAGTTTTATGCACCTTTAAATTCTTCCTAAGCTTTGACTCTCGATATGCCTCAATCCGCTTTGTGATAAGATTTATCAGCTTTTTTTCAGTTGCCGCCAAACTTCCCATAATAAGTCTGTTTTTTATTCCTATTATAAACTCAGACCAGAACATATTTCTATGCGCCGGAACATTTGAAATAATTAAAGAAAGCTCTAAAAGAGGTTGTTTTCTCTGTTTCATGTGCGTCTCAATGTCTCCCAACAACTGCTTTTCAAATTCTAGCGTATCTGTGTTTGTTATAAGTAGTGATTCTAGCTTTCTTCTTAAAACCAGTTCAAACACCTTTTTAACACTGCCGGATGTGCGCGGCATGCACTCAAAGTGCTTGTTCATGAATATACAGAACTTGAGAAACGAGCTACAGTCAGTTATTTTTTCAACAATCTTTATGCTCATCAGAATGGCAGTATTTACAAAAATTGACTTGCTTTTAACCGAGCTATCGATAAATGAGTAGAATGGCACAACTTCTGCATGGCTTTTCTTATTTATCCCTGTCCTCATTATTTTAGAAACAAACCCTTCAATGAAGTTTTTCAAAATTTGATCATCTAGCTTCTCCTCAACCATTCGATATAGATTCTTTTTACTTTTCTCTTTGTTTTTAAACAGACCATCAACAGTAGCTATTTTATAGTAAATGTAATCAATTTGCTCTTTCTCACTCACTTTTTTCTTCAATATCGCAATAAACTTTGCAATTGCATTAAATAGCTTTTTTAGAGACTTCTTCTGATCCGATACTTCACATATCTTTATATAAACCCGCACCATAACCCGAAGTATCTTCAGCTTCTTATTGTATGCGCCTACATCAACCTTCTTTTGCAACTTTATTTCCAGATACTCCTTTAGTTCATCCACGAACATCATATGCAGCTTACTTTCTTTGCCATTTATAAGAATAGAAAATAGCCGCTGATAGTATAGATCCTTTAGCTCAACTACATTTGCATTGGATATCTCCAGATTAACTCGCACAAAGTATCTCTGCAGAAAAGAGAGCATTTTGCATATTCTTTCATTTGCCCGGATATACCCATCTATAAACCTAACAAATGTTTCTAGCGTATAGTCCTCTGGAAGTCTTTTTAAATGCTTGATCAATAGCTGGTCATATATCTTATATACCTCTGCTCCCTCAATGATGTACTTCTCCTTTGTATTCTCTGTACAGTACTTATACACTGCGTTATATCCATCCATAAATACAGCATAGCACTTTCTATCCTCTGGTGTACATATCAGTCTGTTGATTGACTCTTTTATTACAGATAAATACTTTTCTCCATTACTGCCCTTTTCACCTAGGTCTACTGCCATGCGCTGTATTTAAATTCTTTTCTTTTCTATTTTTTTGTAGTGTAATTAGCCAATGGGATATAAAATACTTGTAACAGGCACACCCGGCGTGGGAAAGACAACTCTTACAAAATATATGAAAACCCGCTTAAATTATAGGCTAATTGAAATGAGCGACTTAATTGCGAAGAAAAAACTGTTCACAAATAAATGCAAAATATATGACACTCTTGAATATAATCCAGAGGATGTGGAGCGATATCTTGAAAAAAAAATAAAAGACCGAGACAGTTACATAATAGACACCCACGACCCAGAGATAGTGCATTTTATTAAATTCGACATAATAATTGTACTTTCTGCGGAGTTAAGTGTACTTTATGATAGGTATCAGAAAAGAGGGTATAACAAAATCAAAACAGACGAAAATCTGCAGGTGGAAATAATGGAAGTAATTTACAACGAAGTGATAGAAGTACTTTGTGAGGATGAGGAAGAGGCTGAAAGAATAATAAAAGTAGAAACTGTTCAGAATAAGCAGCCCAAAAAAGTAGAGGACATATATAAAGAAATAACAGAAAATAAAAACTGGAAAAGAGTAATAGATAGAAGTAAAAATACAAATGAAGTAAAGCAGTAAAATACTTAAAGGCAGTATCAGGTTACACTAAAAAGAAATTTAGTGCATTTCCTATAATAAACATCAGGATATTTGATCTATTTACTTCTTAAACATGTTCTTTATATTAAATATGGTTTATTTTCTGTTATACTTTTCTGTGCGCAAGTTCATACTGTTGTCTTTTATAGTGAACGCGCTCTGGAGTAACTACACTGTCTGTCTGTGCTAAGTTAATGAGAAGAGAGAATTCACTGTCACTTAGAGAGGGAGTGCTTGTGTTATTAAAGAAATACTGTGCAGATATTTTTAGTATGGATCCTGTCTTTTTTGATCTGGATATGCCTAAGTACATTCTCTCCAAAAGAGCTAGGGAGAGTTTGAAAACAAAGCTAGGCCCATAATACGCGATGTAGTCAAATATTACTTCAATGTGTTTTTTCTGAAAAATCGTGCTGAATAAGCTAAGTATCCATGGGGTGACAAGTATTTCCAGTTCAATTTCTTTTTCTATTAAGTTATGGTGCAGGCCTGGGTACTTCTCTTTTGTAAACTCAATGAACACAAACAGGTCTCTGTGCATTCCATATATTTCAGCACCTATATAATCAGGAAGTATTCTGGTAAATATATGGACGAGTGCATAGAAGCACCCAGACTCGCCAAGTATCCTATAAAGAACTCCTCCAATCATAGAATGCGCCTGTAAGTATTCATTATTATTATAAGCAGTAAATGCTTGCATAACCTTTTTTAGCCCAGCATACACTGTATCAGGTACACTCTCATAAATAGAGCGACGGATGTCTTTCTCTATCTGTTCATATGAAGTAAAGTAGGTTTTTTTAGATTTTTCAACTGATGCGTGGTAGAGATCTGGTGCGCTCACCATGCCGCATATACAGAAGCATCCAAGCCAAATAAATGGCCTGTCATTCTTATTTACCTGTAGGCTCACGCCCTCCGCTGTTTTCATGCATAGGTATATTCTGTACTCTGACGATCTTCCCATAGACCAGTCTCCATGCCCATTGTTTAAGTTATAATTCATGCACTTGCTGTTTTTCAATAGATCTAGTAGAACTTCAAAATAGGTTGTTTTGAACTTTGGGTCTTCTCTGGCAATATTTAAAAGTATGCCTTCTATGGAAAGATCGTCATTTCTTTCTAGATACAGTTTAAACTCTCTATAATTTGCATCTCTAATGCGCAGAAGAACGCTCCACCCTTTGATTATTTCTACTTTTCTGATCATGCAGAGAGGAAAGGCTAGATACCGGCTATTCTCTTTTATAATGATAAAGTCATTTGTTATAGTAATAGTTCCTGTAGAATGCGATGCAATATGGAGTATGTGCTGGTTGTAAAGAGGGATTGTTACACAGAGTCGTTCACAGATTCGCATATAAACCAACTCTGAGACAGAACTGATTTCCTCTGCAGATGAAAGTGCAAGTGATCTAATCTCTTCCTCTAAATCGTTAAAAACAGAGCAAGTTATCTTTTTATAGTTTCCACCACTGGATTCTCCGCTCTTATCCACATGAAAATCTAGCTGCTGTTCATCAGAAGCAGTGCGTGGCTTATGCTTTTCAATACTCTCTGGCTTAGTACAATTCGTTTCCTTTGTAGCACTTTCTGCAGAGCATGGAGCGCCCGCGCTCACATCATACTCTTCCTGCGAAGAGCCTTACTAGTGCACAAATTACTATCTACCCATTCATTATCCATATATATTATCTCCATATTCTTGTGCACTTTTATTTCACGTATTACACTATATTCTACTATGGTTCGGTGGCCTACAGAAAATACACAAATCCCAGTGCTTCCTACAAGAATGATAGTCTCTGTACTTTCATAAGCTTTTATATACGAACCTATGCTCAGCCCAAAAGAAAGAGTCTCAAAAAAGGCAGGCACGCCGACTTCAATCCACCGAATTATTCTATTAAAAGACCAGCTACCGCACAGAACCCTCTCCGGCCCAGATAAATTCTTATCAATAAGACGATATCTGCCAACCTCTTTATCTACTATATATTCTCTTACTGTTCTATACCCCATATCCACAGACTCCGAATCCTCTTCACTATCATCTACACATTTCTTCTGAATATCTTCTGCTTTATGCAACTTCCTGCTGTTTATGTCTTTATATTCACTCTCCCTGCCTGGTTTTTGAAAGTAGTTTCCAGGGGGTGCCTCTTCTATCTTCTTCTCTATTGCAAATTTATCCTGGAAGTATACCTCTATCCACATAATATTTTAATTTATAAATTAACTCACTCCATATTTGGGATCTTCTTTGAAAGCCTTCTGTATGCCTCGTGTATGTGCGAAGGAAGAAGTTCTCCGCCATCATTCCACTCTTCCTGCACGTCCTTTGCCTCCTCAACCATTTCAGCAACAAACACTTTGGCAATACCGCTGAGCACAATTGAAAAGTTTGGATTGCATGTCTGGTCAAGCACTTGGCTTACAAACTTTCTGATGCCTCCTTTGTTAAACCCCGTTCTTCTAAATTTCACATACCGCTTTAGTTCATCTTCTGATAGGTTTACAGTTTCTTCTTGTGCTGGCGCATTATATGTTTCCATTTCCTCACTTTCTGTATCGAATGCCTCTGCTTCATTACTTCTCATTATTTTTTTGTTTTTTTGTCGGTATGTCTACTTTTGGGTCTGCACTGCCACTTGGCATAAAGAATGCCTTAATCGGATACAAAGAGGGAGATAAACCCCTACTGGATGAGCTGGGCATTGATTTTAATGCGATAAAAAGAGACTCTCTCCGAATTGTATTTATAAAAAGCACGGAGCATAAGGATACAATGGATATGGTTGGCCCGCTCCTATTCATTATTCTATATGGAGTTATTCTATTCATACGCAGTGCTGTTCACATTGGGTATCTTTATTACTTATCCACAATTAGCTGTATGTTTATATATGTGCTGCTAATTCTTATGAATAATAATAATAGAATTAGCATTCTGGGAATAATTAATGCGCTTGGGTACGCACTAATACCCATTCTGATATTTGCAACAATTGGAAAATTCCTACCAACAGAAAAGAGCTTTAAACTCTTTATTGGAGCACTTTTTTCTATTTGGTCAACAGTTGTTTCCACAACAGAAATAATAAGAAGGTTCCAAATACAAGACAGAGGTGTTTTAATAGGTTATCCCATATTTTTGGTATATTCATGCTTTATGATGCTTTCTACCATTTAATGTAGGAATTTTCTTAAGAATTTAAAATTAAATGTAATCAGATACAATGACATTCTACACTACCTTCAGACCGCCCGTCATTGGAGAATCATCATATTACATGGGCAATAAAAAATTAAAAAATATAAACATGACAAATTAGAATAACAGTCTGTTGAAATTACCAGAAATATAAAAAAATCAGGATTATAGAATATTTCTGTGTCACATAGCCATTTCATTATAACAAGTAATAAATAGAAAATAAGAATAAAAATTACTATTTAACTAACTGTATTACAATTACAATTTACTATATTCGGCAGCTATTTATAGTGTTTAGTTTGGCTGTGCTCTAATAGCATAATGCAGGTATTCTCTAAATTAGTCAAAATAGTGTGCATCACCGCACTAATATCAATGTCCACAGGGCATACTGATGGAGAAGTTTTATTAGAAGAAAGGGCTGTGGTAGAGTCCAATTCAAGTATTATGAATGCTATAGGAGGAACAATGAATAAAATCACTAAGTCCATCGACATGTTAAGAAGTAGATTCTTGAGTAAATTTATAAGTACAGATAGTATTAGAGAGTACGGTTCTGATGACATATACGAAATAGACCTAGACACATCTGATTGTGTTATAAAATCTCCCCGAGATACATGCGAAAGTAATACTGGTCTTCTGCTACAATGCGATCCAACATTTAATGAATACGCAAAAGACAGCATTATGTATGAAAGCAGCGATGAGGAAGTGCCTGCTGGCAATAAATTGGGCAAAAGGGAGAATAATTGGTTTGGATATTACTTTAATGGTATAACAGTCTTCAACCATCCGTATATTTATGACATATTTGCAAATAAAAGCACTCCAGAGATAATTAACAAAAAAGAAAATGAACTGCCAAGAATAAAACGGCCAAAGAGAAATATTTTTACAAATACAAAGAACTTCTTCTCTATATGGGCGCCCGAAATGAAGAGTGTATTTTACTGCATGGTTGTTATATTTAGTGTATTTAGCACATATTATCTGGATCAGACTGACATTCCTAAAACATCAAAGGATTTTATTAGAAAGGGTGTACAGACGGCAATTAATACAGCGAAAGAATTTATAGTAAATAGCAATGGAAACCCCTCGTTAAATAGCACAGAAGTATCCCAATATATAGAAATAACCCGAAATGACATTATTTCAGGAAAGATTCTTGTGTTTTCATCTCTAATTGATTTAGAAGCAGTTATAGCAAGAGAGGAAAAGATTTTTGAAATGATAGACCAGCTAGGGATGCGGGGAAGTGAACTACCAAAGTATGTCCATGATTTGGCAAACATTTGTTTAGAACAAGCAGGAATCCCTGTAGGACCAGCTTACAATGGCCTAACTCATTTGCTTAAACTGCATATGTATACATATTCATATGAAGGGATGATTTCAGTACTCCAGAACCCGTATATAAAAGATATTAGGCGGGAGCACTTGGATGACGTGTTCAGACTATTTGGAAGTGAAATATTACAGATACTCCTAGCAACTAGGCAGTATTTTGCTGAGTGTATTCTTCTTGATGGCATAACTACTTCTTAGTTCTATGCAATGGGTGGTAAGAATAGCCAAATCGCGCCCATTATTAAGAAATTCGGGTTATAGTATATGTCTAGAAAATAAAAATAAAACATAGCATGAAATACTCTACTGAGAGCAGACAATACTGCTCTTCAATAACAAAATTTCTGGCTGTTACAAATAGCATGGTGGATAGACGAATTACAGTAGGTATCTTAGCCTATTAGTTGTTTTTGATTACTCTCAAATGTATTTAAGCCTATACCCATCTATTCTATAAATAGCTCACTGCTGAGGTATAAAGAAGAGATAATTCATTGTTTCTTGGTTTAATTCAGATTTATTAGTTGGTGGCTTCTCCAGTGAGTAGCATGAACTTTGCCTTTACCTTTTCCTTTCTCTCAGCGTTTGTCAGCTTAGCTGGCTTGTGCTGGTACTTAGATCTGTCAATTGGGGTAGTTCTCTTTGTTCTTTCGAAATTATCTTGTCTGATCTTCTCAAATGCCTCTTGGTATCTCTCTTCAATCACATCGGCGGTGATTCCGTTCTTAATGTACTCTGAGAATTTGGCCTGGTATGCCTCTGGGTCGCTCTCTTCAAGCTCTTTCATGTAGGTGGCTACATGTCCTCCAAAGATTCTTTCCTTGAGTGCTTCTGCATCGAGCTCCTTGTCTTCTGTGCTGTATCCAACAAACTTGTTTGGTGAGTGTGGAATGTGTAATCCACCATCGCATGCTCCCTTCATAGCAGAGAACACCTTTGCTCCCTTTGAGGATCTGGCAAGTCCTATGTCTAAGTAGCATCTGAATGCCTGTGGGCCTTCTTCATTGTCAGACTCTAAGTACTCTTCTCCGTCAATTTCCTCCTTTCCAGTGTACTCGCCAGCCAGACCAAGCTTAGTCAGCATCTTTCTTGCACAGAGGAATCCAGTTGCGTATGCAGCGGCGTAGTTCTTTAGACCAAATGCAATGCCATATTTCTTAAGCTCAGTTGAGTCGGCTGCACAGATAACTTTGTCACCAATGGTGTATGCCTGCACAATCTGGCAGATAACTTTGGTGTTAGTGATTCTTACAACAAATCTTGACTTCACTTCTCCGTAGTTAGCCTTGTTGTGTCTGATTAAGTTATGTCTTTGCTGGTAATCGGTCTTTCCTTCTCTTCTTCTTCTTAAAGAAAGTCTCATTCTCTTCATGTGTGACTTGTGGTCTCTTGCTTCTTCAAATGACATTTACTGGGGTTAAATTTTCTAAAACTTAAAAATAAAAAACCAGTACAGTAGAAAGAAACATTCGATAAATAAATCTTTCACGCCTGCTGAAAACAGTTAAAACTATATTAAACACCCACACAATCGTGTATTTTACTCTTTACTCTTTTTTGTCTTTCTTCTCCAGCTTATTTAACAGTATTCTTGCCACCTCTGCCTCTGAAAAGACATATGGGATAAGATCCCGCATCATTTCCTTTCCAAGAACATGCAATGACCGGTCGCACACCTCTAAAAAATCTGTGGCAGACCCAGAATATGCGAAAACTCTGTGCAACTCTTCTATTTGGCTATAAAAATCAATATTTTCTCCCAGTCTGCTAGAAGAGTCCAAAAGTGTCTGCAAAAGTGTTCTCCAGTGCTCAATCTCTGCTTCTTCTAAGTCCGACTCTATTGCATAGTACACTTCCCCTAGAATTCTGCTGTAAAACATTGTCTTTATATGGGTAAGCATAGCACTCGTAAATGTTCTATCTACAGTCTCAATGAAGCTTCTGACTATCCCATCAATTTTACCAACAGCACTTTCCTCGGAAAAATCAATCTTATCTGCCTGTGAGCAGAGAATCAACTGCGAAAATGACCCTTCCACTCTATCTACAATGTATTCTTTCATCTCGTTGAATATCTGCGCTATGTTTTTATTAACTGTGCCCTCTGCATGATTTCTATCTGCTACTAAGGAAAGTACACCAAGAACTGCCTGGGCGTCCGCCAGCTGTAGTGCACACTTCTTAATCTCTGAGATGCCGTGGAAAGGTATGCCTTTTCAAAGTAACTCAGCACATTTTCTGCACATATTTTCTGGATTCTTTCCTTTTGTGCTCTTTTAGTACTTAATATTCTCTCTAGAATCTGAAAAATGCCTAATAGTCCCTGTGAAATACTCAGCACCTTTTGTTTCTGGAGGCTTTCTGAAAGTAAATACAGAACAGACATATTTTTTTCTTGTGTATTCATTTCTCTTCTATTGTTCAGCCCTTTCTTCTGCGCATCTGTTATTTCTTCAATCTTTGTTTCATTACATATTTCCCCTATTTTCTGCACTAAGTTATCACAGTACCATGTATCTATATCTTCTATGTGGTAAACAGTCCCATAAAACAGCTCTTCATTATATCTTTCAATTTGCTCGTAGGATATTCTGTGCAAATCAGATAATAGACGGGATTTCACCTCCATCAAAATATCTTCGAAAATTACTAGTTTTGACAGAGTTTCGCAGAGCCTATTGCTGGTTACAATTGGCTTATCGCCTTCTAGAGTTATTCCTTCAAGTATTTTTGCTCGTACTTCACTCTCTGCTATTTCATTTTTTTTATTTGTTATATATGTAATAAGCTCTATACTATTCTCCGACACTGCGCTTATCACATTGCTGTACAAAAGAATTGAATCTACAACTGTTTTTTTAATGGTCTGTATATAAGCATTTGTGTGGCCGGGCAGATATTTTTGTACATAAGATAAAAGTGCATTATAGTCCAGAGAAACCCTTAGATGGTTTACTTTTACCTTCATCCCACTCACTGGAATCACTATGCTGTGCTCTTTATACATTGTGCTAAAGTACTCAAGAATTTTAGAGCCTAACTCCTTATGATTTATCATTTTAGATAGCTTTGGTATTTCATCTGCCCTCTCAATCCTGCGGTCTATCGCATTCTGCTTGTCTATTTCCTCGTGTAATTTTTCAAGTCGTTTTTTATACGTCTCTACCTTATCCGGGGTATTTTTAAGCTCTTTTTCTTTCTGCGCCAATTCGGCTATTTCTTTGTCTAAATTGTCCATTTTCTCTTGTATTTTCCTTATTTCTTCTGCTTCTGCTCTCATTCCTTCCGCCGTTTTTAAATATTCAAGAAATTCATCCATTGCACACTTCAAAGAATAACAAAAAATATGAATAAAACTTTATTTAAATAGAGAACTCCGGGTTAATTCGGGTTAATCCGCGCAGTATTTCAGTAATAGAAAGTAGCCATCAAAAGGAAGCTTTTCTCTCGTTTAGATACTAATTAGTTCATCATTCTTATCTTCCCCTGTATTAAAAATGGTTTGTTTGGCGCCTTGGGTTGGGGGCACAATACTTTTATCTCTTTTTCTGTGACTATTTCTAGAATAGCTAAGTATCCTATAATAGGAGAGGAAGGAACATCCTCTATGCTCTCAGCTGAAGAAATAGCTAGAATTGACCCCTCTATGGGAGTGCAGTCTAGTACAGCAGTGGATACCTTTCTCTTTGACGATCCCAAAGGAAGCGCAGACATTGGAGCCATGTGCTCATCTCCAACCTGCACAACTCGATACTCATTTTCCTGTACAGTGTCATTCTCTGTTAGCTTTATAGTAATTGTGCACGGGCTGTACTCGTCCTGCTCTCCATAGAAATACGTCTTTATTCGATTTGCTATCTGGTTTCTTCTCTGCTCGGTGCCTCTTTTTACCAGGCCTGGGAACCGTGGAATGTATATTTTATTCTCAACTGAAATTTGAGTATAAAACTTCTCATTTCCAATTACAAGTAAATAATCAGCTCCACAAGTTTCAAATAACTCTTCTACCTCAGTCTTTGTGATTTCATTGTGCCCAACTATCATGGCAGCCTCTGCTGTCTTTTGCCTTCCCGAGGCAAGCATCTCTTGTGTTAAAAGACAGTATAAGTCTATATTGTCATTTGCACTCGTAGATCCTGTAAAGTACGCCAATTTCTCAGTTATTGTGGCTCTTTCTATTGGGCTGAACGGCTCCTGAACCATTGCACTTGTAACATTCCCGGGGAACAAAAGTGTTCCATTGTATACATCTAAGTCTGTATAAAGAACCTTGTCTCCCTTTCGTATAAAGTAGTTCGTAAGAATGTTCGCGCAAGTGGATCTCCCCTCTCCTATGACCAGTACTTTCTTTTTATGCATGTTGTACAGATTATGGAACACATTAAAAATATATGGAATGTTTGTCTCCTGTGATATATAATAAAATGCATCATTTGCCGCTAGTTTAATTCTACACCCAGTGCATGTAAAAATAACAAACTGTTCCTCCTTCACCGTGTACCACTTCCCCAGTAAAAGTTCTTGGCCAGATATTTCTGCTGTGTTTTCTGACAGAACAAATTTTGCTTTTGTATTTGGGGGTATTTCTATTCTTAGCTCGCATCCCGCACTTAACTCAATGTCCATTAATTTTTCTAAAAGAAGAGTTTTAATCGTATTTATATGCTTGTCGCACACTTATATTGATCCGCGAGTCTGAAATAAGACTGAAAAATTCTTCGTTCTTATAGTCCTCCAGCCCTTTGTTCAAGCTGAGTATTTTTGGCACACCATGAAAATACTCTCTTGAGTCTCCTATTAAAATTGCAATGTCTCCGTCCTCTAAAAGAAAAGTGTCCACAGACGGGTCTTCTCTCTCTTTTGTTCCCAATACAAAGACGCACGATGCCCCAAAACTAAAAGATATCAGCGGTTTGCTCATGTCTTCCTCATACCTATCAATGTGGCTCATGATTCTATCTTTTTTCTGATAATAGTTTATAACTGCTGTTTCAGGTATAAAGCTTACTTTGCAAATCTCCTGTGATATGTCCATACACACTTGGTCTATCACATCTGGTATTTTACTTGTTATTTCTTTATTATATGCTTTTATTTCCCAGTCATAATATATTCCTATACTGCTCCACCTTATTTTTTTAATTAGTTCTATTGGGCTTATTTTTACTATTCCTGTATTTAAAAAGCTTTCTTTTTCTTCTGGTGGTGCATACGGGTTCTGCTTTATTTTAATTTTAGCCACAGGACTATCATACATTTTAACTGATATTTCTTTGTTCTGTAAGTATGCCCCATATATGTCTAAATCTTCTATTTCAAGCGATCTATCTATACTGTTTCGGTAGGGAGGGTATAACAATTTTGTGAGAACTTCCTTTGTTATTTCCCTCTTTACCTCTTTTCTTAGAGGGTTTGGTATAAAGATAAATCCTCCCTTAAAATAATATGCAGTCACTGTGTCTTTAAGAAATTTGCTGTTTGTTGTGATTTGCTCCTGGCTCTGGCAAAACGTATGCGCATTTTTGCTATTTATAGTTGGAAGTGCCTCAGAGTGCATATGATATTTTTCTACCTCTCTTAATTTAGTTCTTTCCATTATTAATTCAAGAAAAAAAAACTGTAATACTCTTCTGTTGTGTACACTTTTTAATATACATATTCCATAGTAATTATTTTTTTATACACCAACTCTATAACTATAATTACACATAGTAATACCTATACACCAAAACACGGTAAGCCAGATTTATATTTTTAACATCCAGAACAGAATTGCATGGTTGGCGGCTTGAAAATTCAGATTGTTGTTTTAATTGTTATATACCATCTTTATTTATAGCACTGCAGAAGATGCTTCTGTTTTCTTTTTCAAATTGAGAAATTATTGCAAAAATCGCACTATCTTTGCATTCTATTCACATAGTCATTAGTCTTACAATTTAAGAAATTCAATTCCTTCTACGGTTGCTGCACATATAAATCTATTAAACACCACTGCATTTAATGTTATGCTGCTTAAAGCATACTCGCAGATCATTGTATTATCCATTTTTAAAGAAAACACACAGACTTTTCCCGCATTTGTTATTGCCATGGCCACTGCCTCTGATACTGTAATTATTTTAACTACACATTCTTTATCCTCAGACAGCTTGCAAACTCTCTCTGTTTTATATTTTATGTTTAGTATAGAAACTGTAGATGAGAAATCACCATAAATTAGCGTGTCTTCAAAGAATGCAAGTGATTCAACTGACTCCCTCTCTGTCTGAGTATTCTGATACACATTAGTTAATTTTCCCTGCTCTGGAGAGTATGAAAGAAGAACCAGTGTTCCATTTCCATATCCTACTGCGACTGTTTTCCCGGTTTTGTTTATCTGCACAGCCCGAATGTCTGTCTCAAACTCGGCTTTATATCTAGCAGATACACTTCCCGTGCCTTTGCTAAATATTATTATATGCGTGCCAGAGACTGTGTATAAGAAAGAGTCTGATTCCAATATGTCCTGGATCTCTGAAGAATGCCCGGCATATATTCTTACTGCTCTTGCCTCAATTGCTGCGATGTCTGCAGGGAATTCTTCTACCAAGCCATCCGCCGTGCCTATGTATATCCTCTTCTTGTCTTTTGAAAGCACTGCCTTGGTTATATCCATCTGCAAACACACTATGTTTACATCTTTTGTATATCGCCCATTCTCTTTTATGAGATTTATTTCAGCAATTGTTCCATCCATTGCGACAGCAATTGCTTTATCACTAGAAATAAATTCTGTTATTATAACTGAATCCTCAAATCCTTCAATTACTTCATCTATGACATAGCTTTCTCCATTAAATACGTGGAATGTAACTGCATCATCTCCTCCTCCGGATATAACCATGTTTGTCTCCTTGCATGTGTCAATACAGTATACTTCTTCTGTTTTTTCTTTTATTTCCTCCATTCGAAATATTTTGCAGCGTATTTTCTAATTTTATTTATCTTCTAATAGCTGCATTAACTGTCGCATTTTATTAAACATCCTAGACACAATAGAAAAACTCAGATAAATCCACTGTCATATTATCTATTTATTTTATCTTTTTGGCCAAATCGCTGTTTCCCTCTAGCAGTGTAGTTAAAAACTCGTCTGTTACTTTCTTTCTGGCAATTGGTGGTTTATAGTACAAGCCCTCTTCAGTTACTATTCGTATAATGCAAGCAAGGCATTTAGTAAAATTAGTCAAGGTAAAAAAGCCATTCTGAAAGTTTGAATTCTTTCTAACAAGCAGCCTAATATGCACTGCATTTCCGTTGTCTAAGGACATTGGGGCAAAGACAAGCCCAGAAAGCATTTTCTCTTCTGCCACATACCACTGTAGTCTCTTTTTAAGCTTTAGAATAGATTCGTTCGAGCATTCTATGTTAATAGGCAAGTCAATGGTCCAGTATTGTGAAATAGATCTCCTAACGTTTACCACAGGAAACTTACTCACCACACTGTTCTGTATTATAGTGTAAACACCTGCCCATGTAGTAAAGCAAGTGGAAAAAAGCCCTACCTTGTTTACAATCATATTTTCTCCCTTAATAAGCACACGATCTCCTGTATCATATGGATGAGATATAAGCAAAAATATAAAGCTTTCAAAAAAGCTAATGCTCCCTGGTATTATCGCATTTATCAGAGAAAAAGAGAAGAGTGTCTGCAAGAATAAGTTCTGCATATTCATAGAAATGGTAAATACTATAAAGACCAGTATTCCTTCAACAATACACAAGAACCAGTTAAAATGGCTGAGTAGTCTTCTGCAGTCTTTAATCGCCATGTACAGATTGGTTCTTTCTAGTGATATTTGTCTAAATGTTTCCTTGAAAGTTGAATATTGGATTCGGCTTCTTTCTCCATAAGAAATAAGAGAAAAAAGAACATTCGCATCTTCTGGAGAAAAAACATCCAGAAGAGATGCAACCGAAATTGCTCCTTCTACTTCGTCCATCTGTGGGGTAAGTCTAGGCCTATTTGGAATTCTAAGACTCTCGCCCAGCCCATATCCATATTCCTCTAATACCGACCCTTCTGTTTCATCTGTTCTGCGCCACTTCTTAAAGATATCCAGTAGTGGCAACTCTTCTGGCCGCCCTTTCTTATAAAATGTATCTATTTTTAGATTCTTTCTCAACTCTTCCTGAGTTATTTTGCCAGTTGCATACAAAAGATACTTCTCCAAATGCAAGACCTCCATATTATGGCCAGTACTAAAGTCCTTCAATAGATTTCTTTTTGCTGTGGCGTACAACACCATAAGCAATGCTCGCACTGCGGTGTCTGTTAACACCACAATATGCATTCCATGCAAGGAGTATTCCACCCAAGGCCACTCTGTAATAACTCCCAAAAGAAACAATTGGAGCCGTATTTTATAGAAAACAAAGCAGGGAATGCTGTATTTACATCTCCTGTACAGTAATGGAAATACTCCAAAGAGTGTTATGGCTGAAATTAAGTGAACCAACAACACAGTTTCTCTCCTGCTTTCTGTATTCATAAGCATCAGGCCAATTCCCCAATTTGCAAGCGCAAACACCCCCAGCAAGACAATAAAGAATACATTCTCTTTAAGTCTCATAAATAAATATTTTTAGTTTCTTAAATAAACAATGCTATAGGGTAATTTATTACTTACAATTATACCCCAAAATAAATTAAGGCGTAGTTTTTTCTTCTATATAACCAATTATATATTTCTCTAATATTTTCTTATAATTGATCCACGGGTGTAGTGCATAGAACAGCTCAGTGCAATCTTTTCCTGCATTTTCGTATATTATACTTGATCCGCCCGGGTGCTCTTTTGCATATTCTGCTACATCATAAACGACATTTGATAAAATTATCCAGCAGCTGCTTTTTGTTGTATGCTTAGCCACCTCTTCTATTGAATATAGTTTAGGTTTTTTGTGGAGCATAACAATGTATTTAATGAATTTTTTTAATACTAATTTATGACTGAGACAAACATAGCCACTGCTATTCTAGATGAAAAGAGGCCAAACAGCTATCAGATTGTATACCCGACAGATGAGTGTGTAAAAGGGGAGTGCAACTTAGATCCTGCGGATGTGGGTCTTTCTTACAGCCGTATGCAAGAGTTAAACATATTTCAGTACGATGTTATTCTTATAAAGGGTAAGAAGAGAAAGGAGTCTCTTTTTATGGTTAAGAAAATGGACATACCTGATGACAAGTTGGTTTTGCTTCGTGAGGGGTGTGAAAACTTGTGCTCTAGAGTTGGGGACTTTGTTAAGTTGTATGAGCTTACAGACGACACGATTACTGTAGAGAAGGCCACAATTCTACCTGTGAAAGAGGATTTAGAGGGTGTGGAGATTGATGTGTATAATGACTTGCTGAAAGGATACTTTGAAAAGGCTGTTAGACCTATCCATGTAAATGATACAATTACAATTAGAAGCAACAGGGTGTTTAGATTTAAGGTTACTCAAGTGAAGGCAGGAGAGTATTGCTATGGAAAAGTAGGACAGGACACTGAGATATTCTGTTCAGGCGAGGTGACTGAGGAGGAATTACTGGCTGATAAAAACATGATAGGATATGATGATATTGGAGGATGCCGAAAACAAATGGCAAAAATACGTGAACTAGTTGATCTTCCACTCAGGCATCCAATTCTATTTCAAAAATTAGGAGCCAAGCCACCGCGAGGAATTCTTATGCACGGCCCTCCGGGGACTGGTAAAACCATGATTGCCCGGGCTGTTGCAAACGAGTCTGGAGCCTTCTTCTTCCTTATAAATGGGCCTGAGATTATGTCTAAACTTTCTGGTGAGAGTGAAAACAACCTGAGAAAGGCATTTAAAGAGGCAGAGAAAAATAGTCCTAGCATTATTTTCATTGATGAAATCGATGCCATTGCACCAAAAAGAGATAAAAGTCAGGGTGAAGTTGAGAAAAGAGTGGTAAGTCAGCTGCTCACTCTTATGGATGGTCTAAACTCTCGATCTACAGTAATTGTGATTGGGGCAACCAACAGGCCAAACAGCATTGATCCAGCACTCAGAAGATTTGGTAGATTTGATAGAGAGCTTGAAATAGGAATACCAGATTTCGCTGGCAGACTTGAAATAATGAGAATACATACAAAGAACATTCTTATTGCCCCTGAGACTGACATTGAGAAGATTGCAAAGGACACGCATGGTTACACGGGAAGTGACTTGGCTTCTTTGTGTTCAGAGGCAGCTCTTCAGCAGATTAGAGAGAAAATGCATTTGTTTGACTTGGACAGCGACGTGCTAGACATTAATGTGCTAAACTCTCTGGCAGTCACACAGAAAAACTTTGAGTATGCACTGCAACACACCGATCCCAGCTCTCTTAGAGAAACTGTTCTTGAGGCTCCTAACATCAAATGGGAGGATGTGGGTGGCTTAGAGCACGTCAAGACAGAGCTTAAGGAGATGGTGCAGTATCCTGTAGAATATCCCGATCTTTACAGAGAGTTTGGCATGAGCCCTTCTCGTGGAGTCCTTTTCTATGGACCTCCTGGATGTGGTAAAACCCTTTTAGCCAAAGCTGTGGCCAGCCAGTGTAATGCAAACTTTGTTTCCATCAAGGGGCCAGAACTGCTTACCATGTGGGTTGGTGAAAGTGAAGCAAATCTTCGTGAAATATTTGACAAGGCTCGTGCAGCAGCCCCGTGTGTTCTCTTTTTCGATGAAATTGACTCAATTGCTAAGGCTCGTGCTGGTGCAGGAGACAGATCTAGTGGCGGTGCTACACAAATACTGAACCAAATGCTGATTGAAATGGATGGAATGAACACAAAGAAGAATGTGTTTGTAATCGGAGCAACTAACAGGCCTGATGTGATTGAACCTGCTCTCTTGCGACCAGGAAGGCTTGATCAGCTGATATACATTCCACTTCCAGATGAAGAAAGCAGATACTCCATCCTTAAAGCAAACCTGCAGAAGGCCCCTCTTGATGAATCTGTAAATCTTAAGGAAATTGCTGCAAAAACTATTGGGTTCTCTGGTGCTGATCTTACAGAAATCTGCCAAACTGCTTGTAAGTTTGCAATTAAAAAGAGAATCGAAGAAGAAATTGCTCTAAAAAAGAGCAAAATGGAAATAGCAGATGTGTCCACTCCAGAAGGAAATGAAGGTACAGCAAATGATAAAGAGGCAGAAGCTCCCAGCAAAACTGTCTTTGTTACTTCCGAGCACTTCAAAAAGGCCCTAGAAAGAGCAAGAAGAAGTGTAAGTGAAGAAGAAGAAAGGCGATATGAAGGATTCCAAAACAAGTATAAAGGAGGCCTTGGCGATAGTGCTCTTGACGATGAAACTGGCCTGTATGATTAAATGATCTGGGAAAGAAAATAAATTTCTTTTAAAATCTATCTATGTACTTTTTTATGATTATTCAAACTGGCTCTTCTTTTATTATGGCCTATAATTTATGCATAAATAAAGATTTCCACAATAAAAAATTTATGCTAAATTCGTATAATACTCTTGTAATAGCTGGTGCCAGTGGCTCAGGAAAGTCTACAATCGTACGACACTTACTGCATAGATACCCCTGCAAGTTCACTATTTCTGTGTCATACACTACCAGAGTGCCTAGAGAAAAAGAAAGAGACGGGAAAGACTACTTTTTCATAACGCGTGATAAGTTTATGGACAAGATAAAGAATAATGAGTTTATTGAGTATGCCGAGTATGCTGGGAATTATTATGGGACTGGCATAGAATATAAAACCCCGCAAACAGGAAAGATTCTTCTGTTAGAAATAGAAAAGAATGGCGTGAAAAGTATAAAAGAGTCTGGAGTTAAAGCAGCATACGTGTATATATATGCACCCGAATCTATTTTACATGAAAGAATTTCTCAAAGAGCTTTAATAACCCAAGACGAGCTAAGCAAGCGCCTCATGAAGGCAAAAGAAGAGAATATATATGGGCACAGCAGCGAGTTTGATAAAGTAATTGATAATACAAATCTTAATGATGCAATTAATGAAATTGAAAGCTTTTTAAAGTCCACATTTGGTCTTAACTAGAAATTATTTAAGGCCTATTATTTTCTAAATACATTTTCATGTATTTTGAATAAGAAAACCCCCAATTTTTTTGAAGTGTTGTATTTGGTACTCTGCTTCTGTAATTTGAATATAGAGCAATTAAGCTGTCTTATAAAATAAGTATTTGCAAGTCTACAACTAATAATTATAGTTAGTTGCTAATAAACCGATAATTGGATATATATCTGCATCCGCTTATAATTATACCTATTAGTATATTTTTGGTTGACTTTACTTCTGTAAAGGATAAATAACTTTAATTTTAATAACTCCATATAATCCGAAATTTCTATTTTATTTCTTAATTTTAATAGAACTTGTTGTTGAATTTCTTTTTACATTTGGTTATTCTATGTTGCGTATTTACACATTAATTTAATGTATTTCTATGTTTACTTATTTATCTCTTTGAAATAATACTGTTTTATACAATCTTTTGTTCGGCGATTAATGCCTTTTTAATTGTGTGGCTGCATTAATTCTTTATGAAATATGTTTGTTGTTTATGCGTTAGACAATACTTTTCGTTTTAATTTGTATATTTTTATTTCTATATATCTATACATTCATTTATATATTCTTGTAATTATAGTACAAGCTAAAATATATTTTAAATAGTTTTCTATATTTATACTTTATATAAAAAGACTATACTAGTTATTCCTATGCCATTTAGCAATATATAAGTGGCTATAATTTACTGCGCATTCTTCATTAAATAAAAGAAACTTAAATTATAAACTAGCATATAATATAATAAACTGTGATTATATTGCATGTGCATTCCTAGCCAACTGTACTTTATTCTCTTCATGTTCTATTACTACTATACACAGCCATACATTGACTAATTATACTATAATTATACTTTTTTCATTTTTTTCTGACGGGATATTTTTTTAATTTTAGTCCTGAATTATAGGATTGATGAAGTGATGGATGAAGGAAGAACTTAAGGAACAAGGGGGCCACAGGCCGGCTGGCCCCCACACCGAACACGTAGCCAACCAATCTGGCCACAGGTGATTTTGTTTCGGACTGACCCACAAGGCTGAGTGTTTCCAGGCCAAACAATGCATTTGTATATGGCTGAGAAGTCTCTCGTCC